>NC_039359.1:72275673-72425198 GCF_003573695.1 Papaver somniferum
CTTGATATACCTTTGCTTCATATGTTCGATGCAAGCTGCATTATCTTCGTAAATGCAAGTTGGCTCTTTAGTGGTAGAACTCAAACCACATGTTCCTCGAATATGTGTAATGATAGACCTTAACCATATACACTCACGAACCTCCTCATGTAGCGCAATGATCTCAGAGTGGTTCGTGGAGGTATCCACAAGGGTTCGTTTGGTCGATCTCTAGGATATCGTTGTATTTCCGATAGTGAACACATATCCAGTTTGTGATAGACCTTTTTGTGGGTATGAGAGGTACCCAGCATCAGCAAAACCAACCAAAATATTATTTGGGGTCTTGGTGTAAGGAGTCGCAATTACATTAGCATCTCTCCTTTCGTCTTCATAGGGATAAAACAAATCCAAGTCAATGGTTCCCTTTAGGTATCTAAAGATATTCTGTATACCATTCCAATGACGTTGCGTTGGCGCTGAGCTATATCTAGCTAACAAATTCACTGAGAATGAGATATCTGGTCGAGTACATTGTACTAAGTACAATAATGCTCCTATTGCACTTAGATAGAGATATTCAGCTCCTCATACATCTTCACCATCTTCCTTTGGACGAAATGGATCTTTATGTATATCTAAAGTTCGACCAATCATGGGAGTGCTAGCAGGGTGCACTTTGTCCATATTAAATTGCCTGATTATTTTATGGACATATGCAGACTGGTGGATTAATATTCCACAAGCTCGATGTTATAGTTCAAGTCCTAGACACATTCGAGTTTTCCCAAGATCTTTCATCTCAAATTCGGATTTCAAATAGCTTGCGGTTTTTCTTAGTTCATCAAGAGTACCTACTATGTTCATGTCGTCGACATAGACAGCTATAATAGCAAACCCGGAACTTTCTTTCTTTATAAACACGCACGGGCACAATTCATTATGTGTATATCCCTTCCAAATCAAATAATCACTTAGACGGGTATACCACATCCGCCCGGATTGCTTTAATCCGTAAAGTGAGCATTTCAACTGAATTGCAAATGCACTCCGTGGTTTAGAGTTACTTGATTTTCGCAATGGAAGTCCATCTGGAACTTTCATGAATATATTTGTATCAAGATCCCCATAGAGATGTGCGGTAACCACATCCATAAGTTGCATTTCAAGTCCTTCTGAAACTACTAAGCTGACTAAGTAACGGAAAGTTATGACATCCATTATAGGAGAGTACGTTTCTTCGTAATCAATCCCAGGGCGTTGTGAGAAACCTTGCGCCACAGGGAGATCCTTATATCTCAAGACTTCGTTCTTCTCATTACGATTTCTGACAAATACCCATATATGTCCTACAGGCTTTACACCTGGTGGGGTTAGCACTACCGCACCAAATACTTGTCTTTTTGCCAGTGAATCTAGTTCAGCCTGGATTGCATCTCTCCCTTGAGTCCAACCTGCTCTATTTTGGCATTCTGCAATAAAGCGTGGTTCGATATCATCGTGCTCTATAATCTCTCGAGCAACAGTATATGTGAATATATCATCAATATGGGTGGAGGATCTTTCCATCAACACGTATGAACTTTCACAATCCATAAAGATTTATTTGTTCTCTGGAATCAATTCAAACTTTGGGGAGTCCCCCAATAATGATTCATGGACATAACTGTAATCAGAGACAATCTCATGAGATGGATTGTCTGTATTGATGATATATGGATCAGTTTGTGCCTTACTCGACCTTTTCTTCCTTGGCTGAGTATCGATCGGACCAAGTGTCTCCCCCTCTTTCTTTTGGGGGCCACGGCCTCAGCTACACTTCCACCAAGTGAAGCCTTGGTACCTATATCTATTGTACCTTTTCCCTTGTCGGGAATTTCTAACCTTGCAGGCACGTTTGCAGCTGGTATATGTGATCTTGTCACTTTAGCGATATCAGTAAATGCATCAGGCATTGAATTTGCCACATTCTGAATATCGATAATTCTTTGCACTTCACTTTCACATTGTGGAGTGCGGGGATCAAGATGAGACAACGTGGGAACACACCACGATAATTCCTGTCGTTCCCTTTGGAAGTCCTTTTCCATACGTCCCGCTAACGACGGGAAGATTATATCATCAAAGTGACGATCCGCAAATCTAGCGGTAAAGAGATCGCATGTCAAAGGTTCTAAGTAGCGGATAATTGTTGGGGATTAATATCTAACGTAAATACTTAGTCGTCTTTGTGGACCCATCTTAGTACGTTGTGGGGGCGTAATAGGCACGTATACAACACAAACAAATATGCGTAAATGTGAAATATTAGGCTCATATCCAGTTACCAACTGGTACGCAGAAAATGGTTGCTAGCAGTGAGTCTAAAGTGAATAAGTAATGCTGCATGCAATATGGCGTACCCTCGGGCAGTAATATGCAGGTTGGAACGCATAACCAATGCCTTAGCTATCATCTGTAACCTCTTGATGGTAGCTTCTGCGAGACCATTTTGAGTATGTACATGGGGTACGGTATGCTCTACATCAATTCCATTAGACATACAGAAATCATCAAATCCTTTAGATGTAAATTCTCCAGCATTATCAAGTCTGATAGACTTGATTGGATGATCAGGGCGGTGAGCCCTTAGTCGTATAATTTGTGCTAGGACCTTTGCAAATGCAACATTTCTTGTGGACAATAATGTAACGTGTGACCAACGGGTCGAAGCATCAACCAGAACCATAAAATACCTGAATGGTCCGCATTCTGGATGTATGGGTCCACAAATATCACCTTGTATTCTTTGTAAAAATGGAATATTTTGTTTGGTATCTTTAGCATAGGATGGTCTCGATCCTGTCTTTGCTACAGAACAAGCTTTGCAGAATGAGCGATGTGCCTTCGATAAGGACACCGAAGAAGCATGGGACAGGGGGTGCGCTTCAATTACTTTGGAAGGCGAAGGTTGTGCTTCTCTTGCTTTAGAAGGCATAGATTGTGCATCATTTACTTTAGAAAGAACATTGTTACTCTGCATTGTAACAATCTGTTTACCCATTGTCTTTTTCATTCGAAAGAAGGGATGTCCGTGTGAGTTCTTCAAAACACGGATCATCATATCATGACCTGGGTGCCCTAGTCGATCGTGCCAAAGCTTATATAAGTGACTGGCCAACAGTTCATCGTTGGCAACAACATGGGATTCAATAATCCTAATAGTAGTGATATACAATCCACTAGATTGACTCATTAGTTTCTCTAAGATGCGCTTCCTTCCGCATTCATTAGAGGTCACGTATATGTACTCAATTCCATTTTCACAGTGAGTTTCCAAGTGATAACCATTTGCAAGGATATCCTTGAACTCAACAAAGTGCGGTGAGCTCTTGGTGCATATAGAGCTTCTGTGACTTTAATCATTGTGTCGTTTGGAAACAAGAATTGGGCAGTACCAATATTTGTGTACGTACCTTTTAGATTACACGACATCCATACATCTGAAGACTTAAAGAAAAATGTGGCCAAGTTGATTTGTAAGTTCCTTTCTCCACTCAGCACTTCCATGCTCAAAAAACTACACAAGTGAATTCCGAACACTATAATCAGTAAAGCCCCCTAAAATGAACGTACAAGTCCATTATGAAACTGAGTGCCTAAGTTACTCAATAAATTTACGAGATATACCAAAAGAGTGAAGAGAAACTACTTTAAAGAAAAATGGAAAAGCTCCAAAATTGGCTATTCAGACCTTTTGAATAACATAATTTCCAAATACATCGGTCACTAGTTTAGAAGCATGGGGAAGAACTTCTTGAAACACTGATGCCTTTTCTTATGTACCACAGTTTTCTAACTTCTGGTGAATAAACCGATTTCCATGTTGATCAGTATTGCAGGCATCCATGTATGAAGAGTCATTTTGTGTATAAAACTAATGCTCCAACGATGTTAATTCAATGGGGAAAGAAAAACAGAGAAGAAAAGCTAAGGAGACTGCCTGAATTCAACAATACGACCAGCAATGTCAGAGAGCTCGAACTTTCGGGATTTACTGGATTTCAGCCACAAACATAGTATCCAGCGGCTGCTACTTTGTCTACCAGCTTCTTGGAATTACAAAACGTATTATCACTACATTGTGTTGTATTCTTAAATTAACAGTAAACAGAACTTCCAAAACTAATATTAAGTAACAAACTTTAGTTTTGAATTCAAGAGTAAATGGAAGTTAACTAGACATTTACTTAAAGTTAGGTGTTTCAAATCTTGCAAAATAAAAAAATTTGAGACCATTAGTTACACGAATACAAACAACCTTTGATTCTGAGTGAACCCAAATTATAAAGCAACAAATTACAGATGATTGAAGTTCCTAATTCATCTAAGGATCTCAATTTTGTTTTAAGATCAGCCTTGTCCATTATTGTCTGGATAAACATATCGCTAAGCTCAGCCAATTACGCACGACGTGCGGTAATCCATCTCAGTGGTCAAAACTGAAATAAACAAGAGAAACCAAAAAAAATAAATATAGATCAACCCAATACAAACCCCACGAATTATATATATTAGCTCAGATTCTACAAAGAGAAACCAAAACAGCACCCAAACGAAAAATTAAGAAATCTATAAATCTTAGTCGTAAATGATTCTGTCTACTTGTAAATTTAAATTCCTTAATAAAAATTGAACAAAAACAAACCCTATAAAATCAATACAATACAGTAGCAAAACTCAAGACTCAAATTCACAAAAATTGGGAAAATAGTTTGTTAGGGTTTCTGATGGAGAAATCACATGTATCTAGGGTTTGAAATGAAATTGGGATTATCAATGATTGGGTTTGGTTTATGCAAGATGGTTTTTGATTCATCAGATTAGGGTTTAGGAGAAACGGGTTCTGGTTTCGAAATTTTAGATTTGATTTCTCAGTTCTCAGTTTTGGGTTAGAATTAGAAATAAGAAGAAAAAGAAAAGAGAGGAGGAGAAGTCGATAAAGTTTTGGAAGAGAGATGAGATAGGAAAATAAGAAAACAGAAAGAAATTGAGAATAATAAGATTTTATATACTTTTAAGTCCTCACCTATTTAAATAAATTACTAGCGTGTCCTTTTTTCTTTTTTTCTTTTCGGTGATTAGTGTTTAGTGCAACGTAAAAAATTGATGTCTAACGGATTAAGGTCCCCAACGCATATATCTGTTGCACACCCAAAAAACTACATGTTGCGAAATCTTGGATTTGGTGTAGTGTTGCAAGTGTATGATAATCAAAAAGAAGATATACAAATAAGTGTGAAAAAAATAATATTATTTTATGACTTTAGTTGTAATCAGGACAATATCTAGTGGTAATAATTTTTTGTTCCCTACTTTTTCTAACAAGTAGTACAAAATCATAATACTATCTTCTTCTTCTTTCTTTTCATAATTTTTTTTATTAATGTACATGCATCTTGTTTTTCAAAAGGTAAGTCAAAAGTAAAAGACAATATATTATAATATCATAAAGGTATAATTTTATATGATAAAGTTTAAAACAAATCAAAAATGTGTCTATCACATTAATTAATTTATTAGGGTGAAAAAGACAAACATTTATTATTTTAAAGGAGATATTTATAATAGGTGATTAAACCAAATATGTCTCTTTCAAGAGGACAAGCATGCATGCGTAAAAAGAAATACGTTTCTTCTTCTTCTTCAAACAAGGACAAATAAAATTATTTTATCACATATTTAAAATCTCTAATTAAATAAGGGAGATAAACATGCAACATGGATTATTATATTTCCTATCACATGTATTATCAAAAGAAATTTATAACTATCAAGAGAGTATACAAGCAAGTGATAAGAAAATAGAGTAAAATACTATTATCAACAATTATCATGTGATGAAGAAAAAGGACAAACATGCATTTAAATCAAAAGAAGAAGAAGAACAAACATGCATGCAAATTACTACTATTACTACTATTATGAGTATTGTATTTTAAGGGAAATATAGAAAGGAAGTTTAAGGAATACCTTCTTTTTGAATATCCTACTTGATATTAATTGTAGAACCAACAACTTTTGTTCGTGAAGGATTAATGCTCAAGTGGAAACAAAGAACAAAGTGTTGATAACGTATTTAAGTTTGTTGCATGGATGAGACAAAAGAGTAAAACATAAAGGATATAAAAGGAGGAAGAGAATCAGACATACTTCTCATTCATTGTGTTTCTCATTAAATACACGTAGGAAAGTAAGAGAGAGTAGCTACTCCGATTACATGTGTAGTTAGTGGAAGAGAACATACAACCCTAGTTAGCAATTCGGGATTCGGTAAACGTACGGAACGGCAAAAGTACGAGTATTATACGGTTTTGTAAAATCCAGATTCGGTCAACGGGGCGTGATTCGTCAGTAATTCGGAACGGCATACGTACGTGTATAATTCGATTTATAAATTTGAGTTCGGCTCTTAAAATTCGGTATCTATATATAACAAATAATTTGTATTTATAAGGTCATAGACCAATTTTTATGCATGTGTGAGTTGTTTAAAGAAAAAATAAACTTAATATGATGATATTAATAATATATACAACATTACTCATCCAAGAGGACATGGTATGGTGGTTTAGATGCTTGGTTAGTGAGTTTGAAATCTCTCTCACCTTCACCTTCAAATTTCTTCAGTTATTTCTTTCATAAAAATTACAACAACGTTTGATATTGTGTCGTGTATGCTCGGGAGGCAGTAAAGCCCAAAAAGTGGGGCCTTTGAAAATGTAAAAGCTAAAGAATTTCTGACGAATTAAGCGGACGTATCATTCGGGATACGTAAAGTTCGTGAACGGTTCGCGAATAATCCGGGAATGCCACATAATACGCGTCTTTGGTTCGGAATTGCAAACGTACGCGAATAAGACGGTAAAATTTGTGATACGGCAAAATTCGCGAATGATTCAACGTACTAACTAGGCATACAACAGGTGTTAAGCATGAAGAAAATATGAGCATGCACTATGACACATGTAGGTAGTGGTCAGACACATGTCACTACAACATAAAACACTTTATATATATATATCTATACTTTAATTCTAGTGTTGGAGATTTTGAAGAGAACTTCTCCTGCAACTAGACCAGTATTCACCCACAAGCTTTGAGAAATATGAGTTACTTTCCATAAGTTTTGAAGGTTCATCGTATTCAATCAAGTTTCCTGCAATATCACCAATAAAAATGAATTGTAGTTCTTAAATGAAAAAGTAACGAGAGACTTGAGTGTCCTTACCATAAGAGAGGACCATGACCATGTCACTATCTGTAACCGTGGGAACTCTGTGAGCTATTGTTATGACCGTGCAATTCTTGAACTCCTGCCTTATAACTCGCTGTAAAATAGCATCTGTTGCAGAATCAATTGATGCAGTTGCTTCATCTAGAACTAGAATTTTGTTCCTTTTAAGAAGTACTCTTCCAAGACAAAAGAGTTGACGTTGACCAGCACTCCAATTATCACCATCGTCGCTCACTGTTAAGAGACCACGCAAAATTATAAGAAAAAATAAAAAAGAAGAAAAAAAAATCAAATTGCAAAAAGTAATGAGACAAGTTAGATTCTGTTTCTCGCATTAATCTCACCTGACGAGTCTAGAAGATTAGGGAGACTACTGATTGTAGTTTTAAGCTGGCACTTCTCTATTGCCTGCCATTTACAATGTAATGAAGTTAAAATAGTGACAAGGTAAGCCCTCTAACATTAGATATAGTAATGAAAATCAAGGAAAGGAAAGTGACAGGGAATTGGTTAACATACCTTCCATATCTCTTCATCAGAGTAAAGGCCTAGAGGGTCTAAATTAGTTCGAACAGTTCCTCGGAAGAGAGTTGCTTCTTGAGGTATTATACTGAGTTTCAATCTTAAATCCTTTAGACCCATCGAGCAAATGTCTAGCCCATCTATAAGAATCTTCCCACTTGCGGGTTCTACAAGGCGAAACAAGGCACTAATGAGTGTAGTCTTTCCACTTCCGGTTCTACCAACAACACCCACTCTTGATCCTTCTTTGAAAGTGCAAGTAATTCCTTTGATAACCAAAGGAGCATTTGGGCGATACTTTATCTGCAACCATTACGGCGAACTGTCGGATAGTTATGAGTTGAACAATATTATTGAAGTTACTACATCAAAAATGATAAAACTGACCTTAAGATTTTCCAAGTCTATCCTTCCTTTAGAGGGCCATGAAGGTGGCGGTCTTCTGTCATCAATAATAGCTGGGGGCTCTGATGGTATATGCATGAATTGTTTAATTCGTTCAACAGAAATGATGTAGTTAGCTAAGTTGCAGTACCATCGAGTCAGAAAAACTTGGGTGCCGGTAAGCGCCAAAGCATAGGATAATGAGAGCCCCACAAAACCTGAAACAACTATGGTTATCAATATGATACTCAAATTAGAGAAGAAGAATCGTTATGGTTTAGAGAAATACCAGGATTTACGGTACCCCGAGGAAGCAAAACAAGGAGAAGAGCTGCGGTAAACAATGTCAAATTCTGGAGCACTTCAACTCTTATAATTAACCACTCCATGGCAGCATTAGAATGAAAGAATAGCTTAGCATCCGTGTCGATGAGCTTGTGATAACTTTCAAAGAACCTTCCAGTCATAGAAAAAGCCCTTACCGTGACAACTCCTAGTGATGTCTCAGCTGCGTAGTTCATTACAGGAGCTTTAGTAGTTCCATTAATCCTAATTAACTCCCTTGCGGACGCCAGATAGTAACCCTTGATTGAAACACAACGAGACTATAAGAATTAGAAAGTCAACAAAAATGATACATGTGAAGAGTCAATGTGTGATGAGATCCACCTGAACATATTTTACAGCTACCATCGCAAAAACAGCCACAATGAGAACTGGCCATGTCACCGAGGCCATTATACAAACGGTTGCAACAATCTCAAAAGAAGATGCAATCACAAATGCAACAGAAAAAGGTACGTCGAAATCCAATACACTCAAATCTGATGATACCTACAATAATAGGACATGTACATATTAATTCGAGATCATTTTAACTTGGTGAAAAAGATACAAAAGGAGTGCATCTTACCCGTGTTAAAATCCTTCCAATTGGGGTTGAATCAAAGAAGAGCATTGGAGCCTTAAACACAGAATCGGTGAAACCATAGAAGAAGGCTTTTGAAGCCTTCAGTCCTAAAAGAGCTGCGAAGTAGGACCTTAAGTACACAAATAATGTACTTACAGTTGAAATCCCTGCGTAAACTCCAATTAACATGCTATTGCCTACACTAGGAATATTTATGGCAATCGCTAGCCAATAAGTAGCAGCAACTTGGAAAGAAAAGAAAAAAATCTGAGATAATGCTGATGAGCCGAAAAAAAGTAGTCCCTTAGACACAGTGATATAATCATAAAACGGCTTCCACCCAACATCTCCACTCTCCCTCCCTTCTTCTTCTGTCAACTGAATCCCTGGCATACCCTTCACTGAGATATCATCATCAGCATTGTTTTCTTTTATTGCAAGGGAATATTTAGATTCCTCGGACCTATTCGAATCCAGTTTTTCAAATTCACCCTGGTTTCCACTTTTTGCAGGGTCAATTTCTGCCATTGAACTCTTATGGGCACTAACAAGCTGTTCAAATGCTGTCCCAACAGTTAAAAGCTCCTCATAAGTTCCTAACTGAGTCGCATTTCCATTATCCATAACCTAAGCAATTGAGAAAGTTTATCATTGTTTATAGAAAAGCAATAACAATGAAATGCATTTATCTATGGTGTTTACTGTCTAGAGGTAAAACCGATTACCAATATTTTATCAGCTTCAGCAAGAAACTCAACTTGGTGTGTCACTAAAATGACAGTCTTCTTAGCAAGAGCTTCCATGACACATTCCTGAGCATACATCATACGGATATGGCAAGTCAAATAAACAATTGTACACACAGTTCATGAAGTTCATGTACGGGCCATGCAGTCAATATTACAAAGGAACAAGAAGCACTGGACTCACATTGAAAAGAATCGAAGCTGTATGTGCATCAACAGCACTAAATGGGTCGTCAAGAAGATAGATATCAGCATCATTATAGACAGCTCTAGCGAGTTGAATCCGCTGTTTCTGTCCTCCACTCATGTTAAGCCCTCTCTGGCCAATTTCTGTAAGATCGCCATGGTTGAAATTTTCAATATCTTTATCCAAAGCAGATGCTTTAATGGCCTTATTGTATCTTCCTTTGTCCATTGGCTGTCCAAACAGTATATTGTCACGAATCGTCCCGCTCTGTATCCAAGGCGTTTGTGATACGTAGGCGATAGACCCAAATACATCAACCTAGAAACAACAAAACAAACAGTATAAAGACAGACTTGATTTAACCATTCTAAATTTCTATGACTAGAGTCTTAGTGTCACTCACTGATCCTGAGATCTTTGGTATTTCCCCCAGTATGGCGCACAAGAAAGAAGATTTTCCAGCACCAACAGGTCCACAAACAGCAATTTTCTGTCCTCTTTTTACCACAAGATCAACAGACCTCAAGGTTGAAACCGCTAAATCTAGCTCCCAACTGAAAATACCAGACTCTATTACAATATCGAAACCACAGTTCTCCTTTTGATTCTTCTTCACAATATTTGCATCAGTGAGCTCATCATCCAACAAAAACCTGTTAAGGCGATCTAAGGAGACCTTGACTTGAATTATAGCAGAAAGAGCCTCAGGAATCATTCTGACAGGTTCTGACATGGTCCTCAGCGTTGCAAGAATTGTAAAAATGGTGCTGGCATTCAAAGAAGCATTTTTCACAAATATACATCCTAGAAAGACTACTGAAGACACCAATGTGGGTGACATCCAGTAGAGTGCAGTCCCATAAGATTTCTGAATTTGTGCCTTGGACAACCATTTGAACTCCTTATCTCGGAGGGACTCGATCAATTTTTTGAAATTGTCTTCCCAAGATTGTAATTTGATAATCTTCATATTGTTTAGAACCTCAGAAGTGGCTCTTAATCTTTCATCTTGGGCAACCATAATTTGTGTCTGACAAGTCTGAAGCATCTTGGCAAAGGGCACATTTAGAACTGCGCACATGAAGAGAGGAACTAAACCAGGAAGAGCCCCAAAACTAACTATTCCGAAAAGTACTCCAATCGCAAGAAACAATTGAACTGCGTAAGTCCATGAAGAATGAAACCAGAACGGGAATTCACCCATTCGATAAGCATCAACTGCAATGTAATTCACTATTTCTCCAGTTGAGTGTCTTTTTCGCCCCAAGCTAGAAAGTTTTAGCTGCTTTTGATAAACGGCCACCATTAGAGCGGATCTCATCCTCATACCCAACCTTCTTGAGCTGAAGTACCAATGCCTCTGAGATAAAGACTCTATAACCTTGACAATCACTAACAAACCAACTAGTGAAAGGCCGTGAGACAGACTTTCTTCTTTACGGGTCGAATAATTTACAAAGGCGTAAAGTAACAGCGGAGAAATTACAACACTGATGGTCCTAAGAAATGCATAGGTTCCTACAAGTACCATTTCTTTATAGTAAACTTTAGCTAGTGCCCAAAGCACCAGATTACTATCATTATCTGAGCTCTTTTGGCTCTGTAGAAGCTCCCAAGCGTGAAAGAATGCCTGGTAAGCAATAAAAGCTTCATCTTCAGGGACAAGATTAGGTATGTCTTCTAGAGTTAATGGTTTTGAATGACCCGTGGACATCAAAGAACTGAGCCAAAAAAATGTTAGCTTGCTAAACAAATTAGCATTTCCTAATCCTGATCTGTTACTTTCATCTTTCGCAGTTAATAGTGGCTCCGACAAAGCCTCTGCCTGAGTATTTTGTGAAACTAGCAGCCGCCTGAAATGCCTTAAAACACAAAAGGGGAGCAACAAACTTACAGACCATGAAACCATGTCGAGGATTTCGATTTTTTCTTGTTTCACTAAGATTTCCACATAATGTATAGAATTGAGTATAGAGAAGGAAATCCACCATACAGAAACCAAATTTCCTGCCCATTTGATCAGCGGCACAATGAGGGCGAGTGACACAAATATCCATATTAACCCCCTAATGAAGTAAAATGGCCAACTAAAATCAGATG
The DNA here is from genome assembly GCF_003573695.1 of Papaver somniferum. NCBI lineage: Eukaryota > Viridiplantae > Streptophyta > Magnoliopsida > Ranunculales > Papaveraceae > Papaver > Papaver somniferum. Next base: position 72,287,778 of record NC_039359.1, read on the forward strand.
ATGCGTCTTCTTTCTGAAGTGCACCCCATGTAGAAACACTAAAATGTGCAATGGCATTAGCAGCACAACATACCGAAACAACTACTAGTAACCAATCTGTTCTGGTATTACCACGAATGAATTGCTTCCTGAAATAACCAATAATCCAAAACAAAGATAAAGCAGTGATGAACAAAAGGTTCAAACCATCAATTATTACTCCATGAGTGCATGAAGAGCCCCAACTAAATTCTCCTCCGCAAATCCAAGAGAAATCCCCTGTATTCATATGACCACAACATAAGGAACAAGCATCCAGTATTGCCTCTATGACTCTCAAAATTCAATGTAAACAACAAGCACTAAATATATTGGACAAAAATCAGCAATACATTAAGGGAACATAAAGATTATCATGTCTTCTCTCTAGACATTACTACAAGCATAAGAAACACACTAAAAACAGAATTCAACAAATCTTGGGTTTTCATGTGCTTGATAAATCCTTATCAAATCAATCAAAAATTGAAAGAAAATAATCCAAATTCAATGGAGACCAACATACTAAAAAAAAAAAGGATTTACCTTGATTTATCTCCATTTTTGAAGTGCTTCTTCTGTATTCAGAACTCTACACTTACTCAAGTAAGTAATAGAGGTAGAAAAACCATTAGAACCAGATTATGTAAGAAGTATGAACTTGATTTTCCCACTGTGAGTTATAAAAGGGAAAACACTAGTTAAATTGAATGGACTTTCCAACAAATCCCTATTTGGAATTGGATTGTTGATTTTGATTCTGGGTCCTCCTGTTTCACATTCCGTAATTGATAATCACTCATTTATGTTCCTATAATTGAATACAGATTACAGAGAAGAGGTTAGTATACTTTCTTTCTGACATGCACGTCGCTATAGTTAATCAATCTTGATGGCCAAATATTACTAAAATACCAATTATTCGTCATTATTCTCTCGTCTCGTCTCGTCTCTAACCTGGACCTAAATTTCTTGGGTCGAGATCGTCTGTGCCACTGCTTGTGTGTGCCCTATGTGCCACACCAATAGAAACACGCCACATCATTCCTCTCATTAACCATGACTAACTAAATAGATTTTCTATTTATACAACATAATCGATTAGGAAAGATAATTAATTAGTTAAAGAAGATATTACAAATCCAAGAGAAAATACCGTGTTTCTATTGGTGTGGCACATAGGGCACACACAAGCAGTGGCACAGACGATCTGGACCCAAATTTCTTAGGCTGTTTCTTCTTGGCTTCCTAGTTCCTCTGATTTTAGAGGTTCCCTTAAAGGATGTAGAAACCTAATCATCATTATCTATGGCTATAATTACAGTTACAAAATAACTATGTTAAATCAATGGTTTAGAAAGTTCCTAACTGAAAATAAGATAATTATGGTTGGAGATGTTTTCTATTCACCTCCTTATCTCAAGGAGATTTTGATCTCACATCCGTGAAAGACGACTTCCACATAAGACTCGCACCAAATTGCTATTAGAGATGCTCTAAAATAGTTTCCGCCGAATAATTAACGGTGTAGGGACAGAATAGTTGCTGGGTCTATTTCATTGACTCTCAACTGCGTCCTTAGAGCATCCACAGTGGGCGAGTATAACCAAAAATTTGGGATGAGATCGTGACGCAGTGGGACGGAGTAAAGATCAAATCCCAGCCAAAGATCAAATTCCAGACCATATTTGGTCGCGACCAAATACCAAATCCTAATATAGTCGGGCGTAAATTTAAAGTACGCTTGTTGCTGGGCGTAAATTTAAAGTACGCTTGTTAACGGGCGGAGATTTAAATTACGCCCGATGAAAATTCAAATTAAAAAAAAAAAAAAAAATGAGGCGTAAACTTAAAGTCCGCCTGGTGATTGATTGGGCGGACATTTGAGATACGCCCGATGAAATTTTTTTGGGGCGGATCTTTAAATTACGCGCGACCAAATTTTAATCGCCACCGTTACGTGACAACACGGACTAAACCCAAAATTTGATCTTTTTTTTGATCTTTGATCTTTGGTTTTGATCGCACCACTGCAGTTGCTCTTACTCCTCAAAAATATAAAAATAAATAAATAAAATAATTGTGTCTTTACGAAACAATTCTGAGTTTAAAGTGGGAAAACGATGCAGTTAAAAACAAAAAATAAGAAGTTAGTAGGGTGATATCTTCTAGTTATTATGTAGAAGTTAGAAGTTAAAATATTTTGTCACAAAAAGTTGATTTTGTTTGCTTCTAAATGGCTGTGAAATTTTATAGTCAAACTAATTTTTTTACTTTTTAACTTCCGACAGTTGAAAAATGCTTTTTCAGGATGTGTATCTAAACAGCCAATAACTTTTTTGTAAAATAACTTCGGGAATAAACTTCTGCTTTTGAAGAATACACATGTAATTTCTTGCACCGTTTTGAATTTCCACATTTGAAGAAAGATTATTCGTGAAAAAATGTTTAGGGATCTAGAAAAAAATCACGATGATTTAATTATAGAAGATGTTGACAGGTCTACTAAATGAATTTAGGCAAGTTGCACTTTATTGTTTTAGGCGTCTTCTTTTGCTGATACGCTATTTTCTCTATTTCTTTGTATTCTTAGAAATCTCTCCGTCACTTTTCTTTGGGCTTCTGGCTCTTGGTTTTTGTATTCGCCCACACACAGTTTGTGTGCTTTTTAATCTATTTTCTTTGATCGATCAAAAGAAAAAGAAAATACACGAGTGTTATTCATGAAATGACTTCGACTTCTAACTTCACAATTACACCCAAATAATATAAAGAGGTCTTGGATTTTTCTTTTTCCTGTGCAACTCTTTTGAAGATGTGACATCAGATTGACAATAAAAGTTATATGCTAAGTGAAGCATGTTTTCACACTAACTCGCAGACGAAATCTCGAAATTTCTCTCTGACAAGTAAATTTATTTTAGTTTCTGTAGTAGAAAATCACTTTAGAAGTGAGCAAAGACTACAGTGTTAAAAATGCACACATTGTTGTAGAATTAAAAGTAAAAATCATTAAAGGAACCAGGTAGTGCTCCAGCTGCCCCTCAATTTCTAAAATGCACCCAAATTCTTTGTTTTTATTTTTCTTTATTTTTTTCAAAAAAAAGTCCATCCAAATTTCTTATAAAAAAAACCGGCTACAATGAGAAAAATGATAATATCCCTTTTATAAAATCTCGCTAAATTGGACCTATCATTTCGTGACAAAAATGTTTAAAAATACTAAATTATCCTCTACACTAACCTTAATAATTCTAATTATAGATTTTGTTTTTTTCAGTTTCCATGATTATCAAAACCTAATCCTAAACACGATTTAATTCAAGCGATTGAGTTAATCCTTTTAATTCGTAACTGATTTAACTCTGAAATTTTAAAATTTTCTCATCATTTTTTTCTGAAAAATGATCCAGAATCGGTTGATATATGCACGAACTTATACCGATTATGTGTTGATGTTCATCAAACACAAAAAATACCCAGAATCGATACATATCACTCGTTACAAAAGATCGATTATAGCAATCGGTATTTACTGAGGTACACATGTACCGATTCTTGTAATTTTATTTTATTTTCTTTATCAGAATCGGGGTATGTTCATAGAAATGTGATCCGATTATGCTGACACAGAAATTACATTTTTACCATGTCTATAAGCTGTATACAAATTGACTCTTGTTAGCCAATTTCAACAACTCCACGTGTTCACACACAGATACCTTCTGGTATTCCACTTGTTCTTTGTCTTCATTCCCTATGACCAAGAAACAATTACATTTTCCAAAACTCATTTTGAATCACAATCTCATTAATCGAGTGACTCCTCCACTTTTTCATCGTACTTATTCACACTGACACATTTCATCATTACTAGTTTTTTCTTCTTCATGGTTTTGACATTCCTTCGTTTGGGAAGTAATAATTGGCTGGTCATCAATTCATTAATTGGTTGAGGGAGAAATTTATTTACTACCAACTCGAAAACTAAAGACCCAGAATCGGTCCATATGTTATGACATGTATACCGATTTTGTTGTAAACCGATTATATATCAATTTATGTGTGCCGATTCCGATGTTCTTCGACCCAGAATCAGAATCGGTGTATAAGTACATGAACATCCATTAATTGTGGGTTGATTTTTCTCAATTTTTTTCTTTTCATGTTTTGGTGATAAATCAAACATCAGTTGGTTTATATATTAAGAAGATTTATCATGTTTTGGTGATGAACCAAATTAACATTAATTAATCAAAGATAAATTAGTCATTAAAAAAATATTTGTTTAATGGATATCCCATTTTATTTCAAAATGTCTTATTTTTATCGCTAGTGATAGATCCAAACTAAACATCATAGGCCCCAATTTAACCAGGTTCTAAAATACCGAGGAAGCAGTAATTTTTTTTACCTAGTCTTTCAATCCTGTTTTCATCCCTAAATTTAGTTTAAATTTTCTACTAGACAAATGAAATAATGAGCGGTACAAATATCCAAAAAAAAAAAAAAAAAAAAATTCATACATTGATTATTAACATTCACGCCTTATCTTTTTATTAATCACTCATACCTTATCTAGACTAGCAATGGCTATATGTCAACTTGAAGTACCCATATCACTTTTGATTTAAAGATAAAAAATAAATAAATTGTGGTGCTGAAGATTACGTACGTCATTTTGGTTACTCTTTTGATCAAATATAATTATAATCTCTTTCAAGAATATAATTAAGAATCAAATTTGATTCATACAAAGTAATTAGTAGAAATCGCATTGACAGACAGAGAGGATCTAAATTAGGACAACAAACAGGATGAAAAACACTATTCAAATTCTACTACTTGCGCATGATGTACGTTTTTTATTTGGATGTATATCAAGGATCAAATTGGATCACGCAATTCTTGTAGTCACTCTGATTTTTTTTATTTGATGCCATAAACTAGTGGTCCCTAATGACAGGTGAAGAAAAAGATATTTCATTAATAATGAATATCAGTAAAATTGTTATTACAGGAGATGTCTGAACATAGCATTTATAAAGAGACACTAAACTACACTATACACGTGTAGTTACAACAGAGATTGGTGGCAGAGATTATATGTACAAACACTCTAAAGATAAGGGCACCATTACCCCCCTCAAACTGAAGTGAATAAGAATGAACTTGCAGTTTGTCTCTGAGATAGCCAAATCTGGGACCATGTAAGGCTTTGGTGAAGATATCAGCCACTTGTTCAAGAGTAGAAACATAAAAGACATCCAAGGCTTTAGATTGTACCAGTTCTCTGACAAAGTGAAAGTCCAGAGCAACATGCTTCATTTTACTGTGCTGAATAGGATTAGAAGCTAAAGAGATGGAGCTGATGTTGTCACAACCTAATCTGGGAACAGCAGGTAGTGGGAAATGAAGATCATTGAGGATAAAGCAGACCCAAACAAGTTCAGCAGCACTATGAGCTAGAGTTCTATATTCTGTTTCAGTGCTAGATCTGGCAACTGTACTTTTCTTTCTAGAGGACCAGGAGATAGGATTGGAACCCAAAAAAATGCAGTAACCACCAGTGGACCTTCTGTCATCAATATTGCCTTCCCAGTCAGCATCTGAAAAACCCAGTAAAAAAGAAGAACCTTTTGTGAATTTGATACCATACTCAATTGTGCCTTTTATATATCTGAGAATTCTTTTGACAGCTTCAAAATGAGTAGTGGTAGGATTCTGCATGAATTGGCAGACCTGATTAACAGCATAACATATATCAGGTCTGGTCCGTGTCAAATACTGAAGAGCTCCAACAATTAACCTGTATTCTGAAGGATCAGGAAGGAAGGAACCATCTGACTTTCTTAGTTTGACTGTTGCTGAGGCAGGTGAAGAACATGCTTTGGCACCAGTCATATTGGTTTTCTTCAGTAGGTCAAGTGCATACTTGGATTGAGAAAGATGCAGAGCATAGTTATCACTCTTGACTTCTAAACCCAAGAAATAATGTATGTTGCCTAGATCCTTGATGGGAAAACTAGCTTGCAGTTTTGTGACAATATTATGCATATGATTTGAATCATTGCCAGTGAGTAAGATATCATCCACATAAACTAGGATAATTGTAATAAATGATCCAACTTTGTGAATGAACAATAAAGTATCAGCATATGAGGTAACAAAGCCAAGAGAAATAAGAGCTTGAGCAAGTTTAGCATATCATGCTCTGGGTGCTTGCTTGAGTCCATAGATGGATTTATGAAGTAGGAAGACATGATTTGGGTATTGGGGATTAATAAATCCAGGTGGTTGAGCCATAAATACCTTTTCTTGCAGATCCCCATGGAGAAAGGCATTACTTACATCAAGTTGAGTAATTGTCCAGTTGAATTGAACTGCAAGAGAAAGAACAATCCTCACAGTTGTTGGTTTGGCAACAAGACTAAATGTTTCTGTGAAGTCAAGTCTTGGTTGTTGATGAAACCCCTTTGCCACTAGTCTTGCTTTTATATTTGTCCAGTGAACCATCTGCATTATATTTGATCCTGAAGACCCATTTGCAGCCAACTACATTTTGCTCAGGTGAAGAAGGCACATAAGACCAAGTACCAGCATTAAGTAAAGCTTCATGTTCCTGAAAAAGTGCTACCGTCCATTTTGGATTCTTTATTGCTTGAGAGAAGCATGTTGGAACTGGAGATGTTGTATCACTTAAGTAAGCTGCATGCAATAAATGTTTAGTGGCAAGCATAGTTTTTGGTTTAAACACACCTCTCTTAGCCCTAGTAATCATGGAATGATCATTTTGAGGAATGACTTTAGTTGTAGTAGTGGGAGTGGAGGTGGTGAGTATTGGAGGAGGAACTGACTCAGAGATTGAAGGAGCAGTAGAAGCATCACAAGTAGGAATGATGGATGGAATAGTTGCAGAAATAGTATGAGATGAAAAAGTCTTGAAAAGAAAACTGGATTCATTGAATAAAACATGTCTAGAGATATATACTCTTCCAGTGGTGAAATCATAGCATCTATAACCTTTGTGATAAAGACTATATCCTAGAAAGACACGGTGCTTACTTTTAGGTTGTAACTTATTTGATGTATATGGTTTCAGCCATGGAAAGCAGGAGCAACCAAAGACTTTCAAAAAATCATAATTAGGAGACTTATGAAAGAGAAATTCAAAAGGAAATACAAAGTTTAGAGCTTTTGCTGGTAATCTATTGATTAGATAATTTGCAGTTTGAAAAGCCTCTACCCAAAACATGGAAAGGAGACCAGATTGAATCAAAAGAGTTCTACCAATGTCCAAAATATGTTTGTGTTTTACCTCAGCAACACCATTTTGCTCATGTGTTTTGGGACAGGAAAAATCATGAAGTATTCCTTTTTGAGTAAGATAAGCTTTAAGAAGATTGCCAGTAAATTCACCACCATTATCAGTTCTAATGCATTTAACAGACAAAGAAAAGAAGTTTTCAATTTGAGTGACAAAATTAATGAAGACTTGTCTGAAATCAGATTTATTAACTAGTGGGAAGATCCAACAATACTTGGAGTACTCATCTACAACATTAGCATAGTAGTATGAGCCTGAAATAGAGCTGACATGACAGGGACCCCATAAGTCCATATGAAGAAGCTTTAAAGGTTGAGCAGCAACAGTATTAGAAAGACTAAAAGGAAGTTTGTGCATTCTTCCAAGTTTACAGTCATTACAAAATAAAGGTGTGCTAGAGACTTTTGGTAGTTGTAATTGATGACACAGTCTTTGCAAGGTTTGAAAAGGATGTCCAAGTCTTTTGTGTAGAATAGCACTGGTGATGAGAGAACTGGAGTATGCAGCAGGAGCAGTAGGTGAATTGAATTGAATAGGGTAAAGACCATTTTTATGTGGCCCTTGCAAAAGGATCCTCTGAGAGGTCAAGTCCTTCACATAAAAACCAAAAGAATCAAAAGTTAAAGAGCAGTGGTTGTCTGTTGTAAATTTGTGAACTGACAAAAGGTTTTGAGAGGCTTTTGGCACAACTAAAATGTTATTGAGAGTAAAGGAATGATCATTCACATGTTTTGATGAGTTGTCAATGTGAGAGATGTGCATACCTTGGCCACTAGCTGTTGAAATCATCTCAGCACCTTCAGATTAGCATCATTAGAGGTGATGTGATTGTTAGCTCCACTATCTGCATACCAGGGAGAATCATCAAAAATATCTACAGCTGCTAACATTTCCTGAAGATTTGCTGGTGGAGGTTTTCCTTGATAGGAGAAATTGAGCCTTTGGTGACATTCAGTAGCATCATGATTCTTGCCTTTGCAGATTTGACAAGGTTCAATTTCAGAAGTATTGCCTCTTCCATAGGAAGGTCTTGAGAAGAAATTAGGATTTGGATGTCGACCACCTCGACCTCTTGATCCACCTCTATGAAAAACTGAGTTTGAGTATGAAGGTCTAGGATTGTAACTAGAGTTAGGTTTGAACTGCTGATAATGTTGAGACGCAAAACATTTGGCTTCAGAATCAATTTTGGTATTGGTTACAACAATTTCTTCATTCATAAGTAGATTGAACAGTTCCTTGCTTGATACTGGCGGATTACGAATTCTAATGGAAGTAGCAAAAGAATGATACTCTAGAGGCAAGCCAGATAAAATAGTTACCACCATTTCAGTGTCTGAAATTTGAGATCCTGCAGCTGCAAGTTGATCTTGAAGGCTTTTAATCTCCATTAGATATTTTGATACATAACTACTCATTTTGAGAGATTGAAGCTTGGTACGAATATGAATCACATGAGTTGCAGAAGTATGAGCAAATCTTTCTTGAATGCTGAGCCACAATCCTCTAGAAGTAGCAGCACCAGCAACATAACCAATAGTTGAATCAAAAATTGTTGATTGAATCCAAAGAAAAAGAGTTGTATCTTCAGCAATCCAATCTTGATATTCAGTGAGTTGAGCTCTTGTGGTTCCTTGATCAGGACATGGAAAAGAACCATCGATAAACTTTTCAACCTGGAATTTCTTAAAAAGTGGTAACATTAAAGCTTTCCAGGTGATGAAATTATCATCCTTGAGTTTCAAAGGGATTATATGAGCAATAGTATTGGGCGGAAGTGTGGAAATTCGAACTGTAGGTCTTTGATCCATTGAAAGAAAACAAGATTTGAGATAAAATTGAAAAACCGAAGACAAGATTTGAAAAAACAACGAAAGTGAATGAAGATAGAAGCTAGTATGATGAACAAATTTGATCAAGAATTTGAGAAAACTTGATAGAAGAATCGAATTTGAAAGAGAAGTAAAAAATAGATCTGAAACAGAAAATTTGCAGGAAGTGAAGAAACAAAGAATACCGAAGAAAAATAATCTTCACCCAAGAGAGTATCTGTGAATCACTGTTGCAAGAGAAAAAGAACACAGAATTTTGTTGAAGATGAAGAAAAAATCACCATTGAAGGATCAAAAAAGCTTAAAAGCTTAACCTGCTCTCGGTACCATGATGACAGGTGAAGAAAAAGATATTTCATTAATAATGAATATCAGTAAAATTGTTATTACATGAGATGTCTGAACATAGCATTTATAAAGAGACACTAAACTACACTATACACGTGTAGTTACAACAGAGATTGGTGGCAGAGATTATATGTACAGACTCTCTAAAGATAAGGGCACCATTAGTCCCTAGACTACACCCAAACCCCTTAAATTGGAATGGATTTTAGCAATTACATGTTCGAATTCCTATCTCCGCAATACGAGAGAGCATGCCAATCACCAGACCACTTGGTGATTGGCTAGTCACTCTGATCAAAACAAAAAAAACTCACATAGTCACGTGCATCGTGTACAACATTTCTCGGTCTATGTAAGTTATTTCCGTACAATGTTATTCAAATCTTGTAAAAAAAATATTGAAATGCTTGGATTGATTGGCGTTTTTTTTTTGTTGCAACTCTAGAAGTGTTACTTTGGCTAGTTTTAAAAATTGCTTGACATTCTATATTAGCTTTTTGCATTTATGTGTCTCACATGAACTCAATGAAATTCATTCTTGTAAAAGAGGAATTGCTATTCCACTCACTTATCACTCCACTAGTTACCACTTACCCACATCTAGACCTTTGATTTTGGAAGTTAAAAACCTTTTTGGTAAGTAGGTGGGCATGGTCGAACAGCCTTGACCAGTATTATTTGGACACTTGGATTTAAGTGGTGAATGGAGTGCAGAATAGCATTTCCGATAAAGTAATTGTTGTTGGTCCGAGGACTTACAGCTAAGAAATTTCTGAAATCTAGTTAGTGGTACTACAGCTTCGCACTTCAAAAATATTCCCCCTGATTGCATGCATATCCTCCTGAACGGTTATCTTAGTTATCCCTTATCATTCCTTAGTCTGCCTGGGAGACCGCAATACCTTGAGCTCTCCTATAATAAAACACAAAATAGGTTAAGAAGACCAAAATCAACAATTCCTAGATAAAAAGGACATTTAGATTTTGATACTGTTTAAATGGACAAAAATGTAAAAATAGTCAGGATGTAAACACTTTAATCATACCCATTTTTAAATACTTTTTCTTATTTTTAATTTATATCAAGATGCATCCAATTTTATCCTTGCTATTTTTTAAATTTAAGTCAGGATGAATCCAGTTTCATTCTTGCTATTTTTTGGTGTCTATTTCACCCGTAATAATTTTTTACTCGTCCATTTCAACCATGTTAAATATTTGGACACATCACTCAAATTCCGATAATAAAATCTAAAAATGAGCCATTTATCCACGGGAAGGAAACACACTTGTTAGATTGCAGAGGAGGTTAGTTTAATTACTCTCTGACATGGACGTTGACGTCGTTAGCTAATAAATATTGATCGCCAAATATTACTAAACTACTCAGCAATTATTCTGCATCGAACCTTAAATTTCTTAGGCTGTTGGTCGCCTTTGTCAGCCGACGTTTCCGTGCACGGAACAACTAAACTAGCCAGAGAACACGAATTAATCAATGCTCACAGGATAAAAAAAAATTAACGCAGCAGGGACAGGACAGAATAGGTGGGTCAACCTCGGCTGTCCTTCTTAGAAGACATTTCGGGTAGGCTACCAAACCTAGTAGTGCTAGGTTTCAAGCTGGAAAATCCTCAAATGAAAACAGTTCAATGTGGGAAGATAAATTTGGAGAAGTAATTTTTACATGATTTATAAAGGATACGAGTTCTACTATGTGCTAATACTGTTTCATGTATGATAAAAAAATCTCATCGATCCCGACGGTTGGATCGATGAAATGGTATCAGCATTTAGTAGGACTGGTATTCCCTTTTATAAATCGTTATTTTTCGATTTAAAAATCCTGGCTAAATTGGGGCATATGGTGATTAATTGGGCCTATAGATTTTTTCATCCACTCCATAGAGAATTATAAGGGGTGTCTAAGTTTGATGAAACTACCATTTTACCCTCTATGAAATTTTAATACTACCAATTTATCCTCATTAAAAAAAATTAAAAAAATTAAAAAAATTAAAAAAAATCAAATCAAATCAAAATCACTTCCATTTCCATCAAAATTAAGAATTCAAAATCAAACGAAAATATTGTTGATAATCACCAAATTCACCAAAATAGGTAATTTTTCGTTTTAGATCGAATCAGGTACTTTTCTATTAACCCAATCCCCTAGAGTAGATTTCGATAACATGTAATCACTCAAACAATCCAATTTTTTTAAATCAAAGTTTTTTGGGTTTATAACAATCGGTCTACGTCAATGCACTTGTAAACCGATTTCATTTAGAAACGGTTGTTGTTTATGCCCACAAAGACCGATTGTCCTGGATGGCATTCTGGTCGGAGGAAATTGAACCACAATCGGTCTAAGTTAATGCCCACATAGCCCGATTCTTATATGGAAGAGATAATTGTTTTCATGTGTTTTTTTTTGTTAGATTCAGTTTACACTATACATATATAAAAACCGATTCTGGTTAGCCAAACAAAAAAAAAAGTTAATACTCGATCATAAAATGAGTATGAAATCATACTCGATTTCATTTCGATTAAAAATGAAAATGAAAATGAAAATAGTTCTATATGCTTTTACCCGAATTGAAAACGAGTATAACTTTGTACTCGAATTGAAAACGAGTACAACTTCTTAAACGATTTGAAACTGAGTATGAAGTCATACTCATTCTTAACTCGGGTATAAATGAATTTTAATTTTATTTTATGTTTAAAAACACATAATTCACAGATAAAAAAGAAAAAATTTACCCACAATCGGTTTATGTTCATGCCCATATAAACCGATTATGGATATCGGTTGATTTTCATGTCCATATAAACCAGTTATGGGTAGAAGCAAGTTTCAAAAAATCTCTGTATGTTTTTGAGGTTATAATCGGTTGATACCAATGGCAATATATACCGATTCTGAGTTGGTGTTCTTCAAAAATTTTCAAATTTTCAAATTTTTACATGTTCAGATAATTCATTAACACAAGTTAATTTCACATCTAACACGATATTTTACCACTAATCACCCGAATTAACACTAATTAATCAAGGATAAATTAGCCATTAAAAATAGTTGGTTAAGGGACTTTCTATTTTATTTCAAAATGTCTCTTTTATGTCACGTAGTGATAAGCCCAATTTATCCAGGTTTAGAATGAAACAACGCCGAATCAGGCTGGAAATAAAATTTAAGAGTGATTTTTCTTTTCTTTCTGAGTAGTAGAAATTACTATTTGTTGTTTAAATAAGTTAGGAAACAGACTGGATATCTCTGAAAGTTATTAGGTTGGAATTGTATTGGGTTTACTAGCTGATGCAATTACTGTGTGATTGAATTTTGAGAAATTGGGTCAATTGTCCAAATATTTTTAAAACATGATTCTAATGGACGAGTAAAAATTAGTATGGGTGAAACAGACACCAAAAAAATAGCAAGAATGAATCTGGATTTATCCTAGCTTAAACTTAAAACATAACGAGGGTGAAATTGGATGCATCCTGATATAAATTAAAAATAAGAAAAAATATTTGAAAATGGGTAGGATGAAACTGTTTACATCCTGGCTATTTTTACATTCTCGTCTATTTAAACAGTATCAAATTCTACATTTTTTTTTCTGAATCACAAAATTTTTATTGAAAATGCCAAATAGGTAGCCCAAATTACAAGAGACTCAAATAGAAATGAAAAAGATACAGGACCAAATACAAGAAGCTAAAACTAAAGTATAAAAGAGGCAGGCCCACGAACAGACCTACTACTTTCACTTAACCTTTCTTTTCAATCAAATCTATAATATTCAACATTTGGAATTTCAATCCTTGGCAAACATTGAGGTCTTCCAAGATGAATCTGTCTAACTCCAGCTGCTAAGGATGCTCCCTTTTTTGCCATATTATCTGCAGAAAAATTGACTTCCATGTATCAATGTTGGTATATTATAAGATTAATCATCCTTGTAGCCATACTCCATCTCCCCCTAAGAAACCATGGAACCTTTCCCAGGGCAAACTCAGCCAAAAAAGTTTTAGAATCTGATACAATAATTATCTTATTCATACCCCATTGCACTGCCAGCTCCAATGCACACATAATTCCATAGGATTTTGCAAGATAGTTAGAAGCACCTCCAAATGCCACTAGAGAGAGTACCTAATACCTGACAGTTTGAATCTCTAACTACAACCCAAATCCTGCAGAACCAGGATTACCAAATGATGAACCATCACAACAGAACATCACATATTCATGTCCCGGTGGAAACCAATAACATGTTTTAATGAACTGAAATCTGGACAGTCTTTTTCCTAGATGAAATTTTTCAATGATTTCTTCATCATAATTTTGGTTCCATTTGGTACCTGTAATTCTCATCCCACCTTCATTTACTAATTTCATAATCTTGCTCTTGAATCTGTGCATACTTGGATTTATATCTTCAAAAAATCTTTTATTCTTCTGAAACCACAGTTCCTTAAGAATATTACATGATGCATTTATCCAAACTTGTTTCACCTGAGGACTGCAGTTAGAAGCATTCTTTCATACATCTTCAAAGGACTTTGGCATTTTGAACTGAAATATCTCACAAATCCATCTCCAAATCTCATAGATGAAACTACAATCCCAGAGAAAGTGATTCATGCTATCTTGTGCAGCTTCACATATGCAACATCTTGAAACTATTTCATGTCCAAACTTAATCTGCATTGATCATCTACATATATTCCTTGTATTAGCTTCCAAACATTACTAGCAATTGAAGGATGGAGATAATGAGACCATAATTTTTTTGACCAATTGACAGGCTGTTCTTTATGTCTCAGATTATCAATTGCCACTGCAGTCAAAAATTCTCCTTTTAACGTTCTTGTCCATACCAAAGTATCTTCTCCACCAGTAACTACAGGCATTTGAAGATTGTTAAAGATCTGCTGAAGCTCACTATTTATATACCACTCTCCATTTAGCAAAATATTTGAAACTTTCAAGTGTATGTTCTCAGTAACATAACTATGATGTTCAAATCTATCAATGAAAGCACCATCTTCTATCCAAGAGTCAAATCAGACTGATATTTTTTCACCATCTCCTATAATCCATCTCATATCATCTTTCATCATTTCCCAATCCCATTTCAGTCCAGACCATACTGAGGATTTCTGCCATTCAGTCTTCCATCTTCCATTTCTATCTTTGTATTTAGTATGAAAGAATAATGCCCAATCTTCTTTAGAAGTCTTAATTTTCCACATCATTTTCATAAGTAAGGCTCTATTAATATCTTCAAGTATTATAATCCCTAATCCTCCTTCACTAAAGGGAATGCAAATTCTTTTCCAAGAAAAATTATTGTACTTCCTTGTCTCTCCATCTCCAGACCACAGAATGTTCCTCATGTTTCTTTCACAGATTTTAATTACAGATGAAGGCCATTTATACACTGCCATGTTATAAACTGGAATACTACTCAGCACAGGTTTTATTAATACTAATCTTTCTTGAAAAGATAGTAATTTACCTTTCCACATGGCTAGCTTCCTTTGCATCATCTCAACCATTGGCCACACTGTTTCTACTTTTACTCTCCCTGTTGTAAGAATGACACCAAGATATTTATCAGGAAATGAACTTCTTTCCATTTGAATTATCTCCTTAAGATGATGTTTCCTTAATTCAGAAGTCCCAACAATAAACATTTTTCTTTTACTCTTGTTGATGACTTGAGCTGAGCTTTTTTGGTAATCCTTAAGAAGTTTCATAATATTTAGAACACTCTTTTTAGCTCCATTAATGAAGATAAACACATCATCTGCAAAGAATAAATGTGTAGGGTGAATACCTTTCCTTTCCACCATAGGACTAATCAAACCTTCTTGCACCATTTGAGATAATCTTCTACTCAAAGCTTCCTCCATTAACACAAATAAAATGGTAGACAAGGGATCACCTTATCTCATCCCTCTACTAACAGAGAAGAACCCACATGGTCCACCATTCACCATTACTGAGATTTTAGCTGATTGAAAGAGAATATGAAGCCAATCACACCAGCTTTTAGGGAAACCAAATTTCTGCAACACCTGAAATAAGAATTCCCAGCTCACAGAATCGATCATAAGCTTGGGAAATATCCAGTTTAAGAGTTGCATTGCCACATCTTCTCTTTTTGGTCATTTCATTAACTAATTCTGAACTAATAATATTTGATCTTGAATACATCTACCCTTGACATAAGCTGCCTGTTGAGGAGATACCAACTTATTCATCAATGTACTCAATCTAGTGGCTAGAATTTTGGTAAAGATTTTGAAACTAACATTGCTCAAACCAATTGGTCCGAAATACTGTGGATTTCTTGCTCCTTCAGATTTAGGGATAAGAACCAAAAAATTAGAGTTTAATCCTTTAGGTATAAATTTCCTTCTCCAACAAAACTGAATAGCGCTTACAGCATCTTGTTGAATAACATTCCAGAAAGCTTTATAAAAACTCCCTGAAAAACCATCAGGTCCTGGAGCACTATCTTCATCCATTGCAAACAATGTTTGTTGAATCTCATTTGCACTTGGAATTGCCTCTAATATTTCTTGGTCTTCAGTAGTTATCACTTCTGGAATGCCATTAAGCATATGATCTACATTTTCCACTTCTTTATACTTAAAATTTTCTTCAAAAAATTTTACCAAAACTTCTTGTATTTGTTTCTGATTATCAATAACATTTCCATCACCATCCTACAACTCAGTTATCGAGTTTCTTTCTTGTCTAATCTTAAGTTGAGCATGTAAGAATCCTGTATTAGCTGCACCTTCTTGAATCCATTTATTTCTAGATTTTTGTTAAAGGAAAGTGTTCAACTGTACTTCTTTAGAGTTAAATAAATTCTGAGCTTCTACCAAAGTGTTAAGAGATGCTTCATCAAATGGATTATTATCTGAGTTGACCATTGTATCTTGAACTTTAGCTTCAGCTTCCTTGATTTGAACATTTATGTTTCCAAATACCTTCCAATTCCATTCACTAAGTAACCTTTTTAATTTCTTTAACTTCTGTTGAAAGACAAAAGCTGGATCACCAGCTATTTGCTCTGACCAACATTTTTCAACAACTTCCATAAAGTTTGGATGTGAAATCCACATCTTCTGAAACATAATAGGAGCATTATGTGGCTTTGGGATTTGAGTTCCACTACCCAACAAAGGAGAATGATCAGATGTTATTCTTAGTCCAACTTCTACATGTCTTTTTCACCCGGGAATTTTCGTTATTGGGTTAATTGACCAATTTTGTGTTGAATTTTTTAGTTACCTAACTAAAATTAAAAGAGATGTAATGTTGCGTTTTAGCCTCGGAAAGTTGACATCTTTGTTGTACCAGACATATATAGCCTGCCCATCCATTTTTCCAGGGAGTCATGTTGTCTGTCTAATCTAGTGAGATTTTTGTTGCAAGAAGTAAGAACGATTTCTAAAAAGAAAAATATTAACTTTCTGAGAAGCATTATTTATTTATTTATTTATGGGGATTGGATTTCACGTCTAAAAAGCCACAAATACCCTTTATAAGGTGTCTGGATATATCCATAGATTTAATACAAAGTTCAAAACTTGGATTCGATAATATCGATATTGATAACACTCTAAACCTTATCTTGAGTAACAATGGTTATATTAGGAATTATAGTCGGGTCTTGGTCAAGTGTATTGGTCAAAAGTCGGGTCAATTTATAATATGACCAGGATTATAATAGTGTCTGAACTAATATAGTCAATCTTGGATGTCTCGGACGAGATTCCGCCAAGATTTCCGCTTCTGCCTCAAGAGTATACGATTTTTACAATCTCACCAAGACGAAATATCAGCTAAAATTTCTTTGTGGGGTATTTGATAAATCAGAAGTATGCTGCTTATTCAAATTCCAGGGGAAATTTGAAGCATCCCCAACCTCGACTTTGACTGAATCCATTAATTTAAATCATTATCTTTCTCCCTTTTCATATGGTTATTTTTTCCTTTAAGAGCTTGATCAACAAACTTTGCTTTCTCGATCTAATTCTATGATAGTTACCTCTTTATCAGTTATCATCATTTTTGCTTCGCAGATGATTATTAAGTTCATCGGTGCTTTTGAGAAGGTGTTTTTTTTTCCTTCAGATTTTTCTAAACTTGTTTTGGTATGAGATGCATGCGTAAATATACAAATTTTGTGGTATTCATGCTCATTCAGTGTTTGTCAATATTGCTCATTGTTAATGGTGCTAATTATAGTATTTTCTTTTCTTTAGTTGATCGGAACTGTTACATCTTCCTCATTAATGGTTCCACCATCATTATGAAATTATATTATTGATGTTGAGAAGACTTATTCACTGTTATGTGGTTGTGAAAGGTATGACATAGCCTACTTTTGCTTCCATCGTTTAAACTGGTGATGGAAAGATCTCGAGAAATGAATATTGCTAAAGAAACGTCAAGTGATGATTGTACTCTGAAAGGGCTGGTTGATTGGATTCCAAAAGGATGCAGCGGTGGTTATAACATGTTAATGTGTAAAAAATATTTGACATATATGTATGATAGATATTAATCTTGAAACTGAAATTTTACCCGAGAATTTCCCCGGGATAAAGTTGTACCAGTATCTCGCTCCCGGCTCAGACGGACCGAGATCCGAAATTGACTACATTGATCTGAACATGTCTTGTATGTATTGTTGTTCTTACACAACCTTAATAAGAATTTCTTTATTTTCATATACACTGATATTTCACAAGGTATCAGATAAGTTCTGATCCAAACCTTCAATTTTTCTCAACAACTTTCACAAATCAACCTCAATATCTTTCTCATTATCTTTTTCGTCTGATTTTCATATCAATTTCCACAATTTTTCACAACAATTTTATACCTAATTTCCATCAAGAACCTTTCTGTTCTTGATAATTTTTCAGTCTGATTCATCTTTTCTGGGTATGCAATATTACATCAGGCGTAGAAAGAAAGTTAACAACGACATCAACAATGATACTCAATCAACAATGTCTTCCGCTGCTCATCTTCCTGATTCTGGTAATTCAATGAATTTTTCATTACCTTTTACAAGTATCACTAATTTTGTTTCGTTAGAAGTTGAATTCTTCAAATTTCCTTCTCTTGCGTGATCAGTTCGAATCGATTTCGATAACAATTGATGTATATGGTCATGTTATTGGTGAAACACAAGAAACACAGGAAAGAATTTTAATTGATAGTGTTCTTAGTTTAAATCCAAGGTGGGTTCAGTGGAGAAGAATGGATAGATTTGTAGTTTAGCTGTTTTAAAAGCGAATTTTACACCAATTGTGTCTGGTGATGTGCTTGGATTATAATCACTGCAAGGGAAATTTGGCAATATCTTGAAACTAATTTCAGGACACGGTATCTTTCTCGTAAGAATATGCTTAGCGTCATAGTTGTTTGGTATTTGGAAAGGGAATTTGACCATAGTGGTTTATCTCCATAAGATAAAAGAAATTGCATACTCTCTTACTGCTATTGGAGAAAAAGTTAGCGATTCTTATCTTCATATACATGTATTTAATGGTTTAGGCAGGGAATATGATAATTTTGTTATATCTGCTCAAAATAGAGATACTCCTTATTCTTTTGGTGAGTTAAAAGCAAGATTGATTACAAATGAACAATCGGTCGATGATCAAGAAAAGGAGAGTTCTGGTGTTATTGATGCTCAAAATCCTGCTGCCTTTTATGGAAGAAACGCCAATAGATCATGTTATAATAATGGAAACAAGAAGAAGAATGGGTATGGTTCTACATATGTTAATAACAAGAATAATGGCAGTAAGAATCATAATGTAGCATTTACAAATTATCACAATGGGCAGGTTGCAAATGGTAATACCAGAAATGGGTCTTCATCTAATACTGATACAAGTAAAGGACAATGGGGTTTATTTGCATAAACAAAGGCCATTATGCTAGCATGTGTCATTTTAGGTATTATCCACCACCAGCTTCTGGATTTGTGAGTGTTTCAGAATCTTCTCATCAACACCAAAATGGAACTGACAGTAACAATACTACACAAGGTTTTACTGGTTTTAATATGAATGTTATGTCAGCTAATGATGATCCTTCCAGTTTAACACAACGGTTATCTGATTCTGGTGCTTCAGCTCACATGACTAGATATTCTTCACTTCTTCGGAATACTTCTTCTTACAAGGAAAAAAACAGTGTTATTATTGGCAATGGGCAAAACACGTAGAAGTTCAATATCAAGTGGTCAGGGATTTGGTCCTTACTGTATTTTTGAAGGTTCAACATGTTGCATCTCAACATCGACTTTCCGAACTATTTAAAAAAGGTGTTGCAAATATTTATTCTGGTTATGTGAGTTCTGAAGGTGTTACAGATCTTTCTTTCGGTGCTGCTGCAGAAGAAATTTCTTCAGAAGAGGCAGTCTCTCACTTTACTGGATTGACTTTTCAGTCTGTTAATGTTACATGACATTTGTTTTAGTTATCTATTTTTCCAAGTTCAATTTTGTGTCTGCCAATATGAACTTGAGGGAGGATATTAGGAATTATAGTCTAGTCAGGTCTTGGTCAAATGTATTGGTCAAAAGTCAGGTCAATTAATATGACGAGGATTATAATAATTGCATATTAATAGTGTCTGAACAGGTCTTGTCTGTAATATTCTTCTTACAACTTTAATAAAAATTTCTTTCTTTTTGTATGCACTGATATTTCACTGGTTATGTGCCTATGTGCCAACTTCAAATGCTCATATCTTAGGTAGACATAGATAAAAGAGATGAAAAACTCCGGTGGTGTTGAAGATTGTGCAGATGATTTTGATTCTTGCGAACAAAATAATAATTTTAATCTCTATGATTAGAAAAGTATTAAAAATCAAACTTAACCACAAAAAGTCATTAGTACAAATTGGGTTCGCTCACAGGATTTAGATTAGGACAACAACCAGGTTTTAAAATCAGTATTTAAACTCTACTTCATGCGCATCACTATCAACCATCAAGTATGTATACATGTTAGGAATTATTTATTTGAAGGATCAAAATTGGATTACCCAACTCATGTGCATCGTTCACACAACATTGTGGGCTTACATATCATTTTGAAAGTGAGGTGTTCATCCATGTTAAGTTATGAGATGCAATCATAAAAAAAGCACCATCATTTGGGCGGTGTAAAATAGTATACGTTAGGGTCCACTGAAGGACTAATTTCCATTAAACTGATAAGCAAGGTTGTGAAATCATAAATCGTAACATAAATCATTTTTCATATTTTAAGAATCATATCGTATATTGAATCGTGAATCGAGGATTCATGGTCGATTATTGGATCGCTAATATAAAAGTGCATTTGAACAAATAAAAGGAAATATATAGTGGAGAGGTGAACTTCTATAGTGAGAAATGTAAAAATATATTAAAAAATCATAGATTTCACAAAAACAGGACATAACCCAATGGTTACATCTAGACTTGTGTGGGCAACAAAACATGAGTTAAAAGCTTACTTGAAATAGTGGGGGTCCAAAAACTACACCCAATGTTTCGCTTAGCAATCTGTATGGACTAACTCCAACATACTTTCAAGAGAATCAACTAGACAGTCAGACTCAATCTTAAGAAAAGTATATCAAAGAGTTATATCTCAATTTCTCAATTCAATCTGCAATCAAACAAATAGGAATTTGCGAGCCCGATTGAATATAAGAAATAACTTGGACGGTATCAAAACCAATATCCAAGTGTCAATCAATTTAATCAAAAACCAAAGGTTGGATTCACAATTGATTGAACTTACGCACAACCTATGATATTTCAATTATATAAACAAATACAATGCGGAAAAGAATAACACAGATACCAGAAGTTTTGTTAACGAGGAAACCACAAATGCATAAAAACCTCGGGAACTAGTACAGATTTGAACACCACAATGTATTAAGCCGATACAGACACTAGCCTACTCCAAGTTAACTTCGGACTGGAATGTAGTTGAGACCTAACTAATATCACACTGATCAAGGTACAGTTGCTCTCCTTACGTCTCTGAATCCCAACAGGACTCTATGCACTTGATTCCCTTAGCTGAACTCGGCCACAACTAAGAGTTTCTACGACCCAAAGACGAAGACTTGATAAACTAATCAGTCTCACACAAAAAAGTCTATTGAATAGATAAATCTTCCTCCCAAAAATATACCTATGAGTTATACGACTCTGGCTTAATCAAGATATATCTTGACAATTCTCTCTGAATCCCCTGTCCCAAAAATCTCTCTGAATCTGTGGTTTCTAATAATAAAATGCCAGGTGTCTTACACTTTCAGTTTATTTCATGCCGTCAAACAACACCTATACCTTATTAACCTATTTCCCATGACGACGAAACAAAAAGGATCATAAAATTTTGATTCTGGAATTATGTTGCCATCGTATATTCGTCTTCTTGATTATGAATACCCTTTTGATTCCGTAAGCAGGTTTTTCATTTCCTTTTTGAATCTTGTAATGTGTTAATGGTGGTCACCGTCGAATTTAACAAAGTTATTTTTCTTTTGTACCTTTTTTTTATTGTGATACTCTTTTCGGCAAAAAAATATTTTGTAACTTCCGTAAGTAGTTTTTTTTAGTATAAATGTATTAGGATTCTTCACTTAAACGCAAGTTTTTTTTTTAAAAAAAAATTTGAAAAGTAATGTGTTCATGAATCAAATCTATGACTTAGGAATAACAATCCATACTCTTTGGATTTAATCTTATCTGATGGATCAGAAAAAACCTTATGTGTCATCAAGACGTGAAGGACGAAACTCCGCGGTGTGTCACTTGTAATGCAGTGACTGGATCGTAAAGCTTCACTTTTCACCTGGAAAATGCACGTCAATTTCCCATTGCAAGCATGATACTTAAACACAGCTTCCACGCCATTCTAATGTACACTTGTTCTTCGATAGGTGCAAAGACATAAAGGCTAATGCTAATGCATTTTGCATACATCACCGACTTTAGAGTCTTGTCTAGGCATATGGCATACGCCTTGGATTTTCACTTAAGCCATTGAAATCCTATTTTACAAGTTCCTTACTTCGCTTCGGCATTGCTGAAAGTATATAGAGATCTTGCTCGTGCCAAGGGTGCATCAGTCAGGCCCATGCCATCCTTTCCTTGCATCATTCCAGTTATGCAAGTGGCTTATGCAATCCTAACTTTCAATATTGAATAATTTTTCTTTCATGAGCATGACCAATTCGCAATTAATACATGCCTAAGTATAACGACTTGATAAGGAGCATGCGCATCTAAAGAATACACTACAACTACCTCAAGTATGGAAACACTCATCCCTTGCATCGCATTATCGAACCAAATGATATGAATTACCAAATTTTTGCAATCACCTCGCAAACAGATGACATGAGCGACAAGTTGCTCTACCAAAAATGTTGTAACTCATTGCGGCTGCCTACGTACCCTACTCCGTAGTTCAAAATGATAAATCATAAACCATAGTTTATCTGTTTCGGGACTAGCAACTAAAGTCAACTCATGTTGTAAGGCTAAAGCTAAGCAAAGCCTAGTCCGTACAGGCACAAAGGTCTTTCACAAATGGTGTGCACCTTTGGATTTTCGTGGAAAAAAAATGATGGTGTATTCTTAGTTTAGCGACAAATGAGGATGCTTTCACATCATATATGCTCCACCTCCCAAACTTTATAGCTTATTGATTGATTTCCCCTAAATGCACCTTCAGCCAACACCAACACCAATTCCTTATATATGTCTTATTGACATTTTTACAAGTAGAAAAATAGGAGAGGATGGACATGTACCAAGTCCACCTGCTTTCGCGGGAACGAGTTTCAAAAATAGCACATATTGGTGCAATGTCAATTCTTGGCCAATGATCAACTTGGAAACTGCACCATAGTGGTGCAATTTCTCTATTGACCATCATCCCACTAATTTGATGCACCATGATGATGCAACTTCTGTTCTGAGCCAACATGCCATAAATGCGTAGCACAAGTTTGAGATGAAGCTTCATCTCATTAAATGATGCATCTTTGAGCATGTGTCATGCGGAAACTGCTGGTGTTACATTATTACACCATTTAAAGAGTTTTTCTGCGAAGTTCAAAAGAAAAACTATTGTGGACAAGCTTCGCGTATTTGAATTTCATAAGCATATTCTCATACCAAGATGCTCAAAAATCACATAAGGTTTCTTCAATTTGTCGTGAATAACGATTATGACCTTCTGAGCGTACGTCCCATATCGCATACCTAGGAATCCAAAGAGAGTCCATAATACTAATGAGAATACTGATTTGGATCCCTTAAGCATATGTCTCATACCACATACTCAGGATTTCCAAAAAGATGTCTCTACAACGGATCCTAAGTGCACGTTCCCATATCGTAATACCCAGGAATCCCCAAAGTTCATAGTTTGGCAAGGGATATTGAATATGACAAGAAAGTTTGAGCGTTGTACTGTGAGGAACAAATTATAATGCGATGGCATTCAGATGCAAGATACTGTTCAAATGGTCTTCTGGGTTACCACTGATGTAGTGGGAGATAGATGGCCTAACAACACACACTTATCCAACTGGGTGACGGGATAATCAGTCCCAATATCTTATTACCATTCGAACGGTCTTCCGGATCACCAACTATCTGGTGGGTTGCTATTTAAGGTCTAGAAAACTCACAGTACTCGAGTAAGTCAAACATGATTTGCAAAGCAACCATTTTAGAAGTTACGAACTCTTTTTCCACGTAACAGTTGTCCCACTCTTACAAATACTTTTTACCTTTGAAAGAATTTTTTTTAAATTACAAAATACACAATGATAAGTCCAACACACATAGTCCCTAGTGTTATCTCGGAATTGCTATAATTCTAACTGTGATGAACCGCAAAATTCTTCCCCAGGTACCAAGCCGCGGGCTAAAGGGTCTTTCACAAATGATCTGCAAGAGTATGCATCATTGGATTTTCTGTCAAAATGCATCATGGTGGTTCATTCTTATTTTAGAAATGCGGAAACAATGATGCCTACACATCATGAAACTCTATTGAGTAAGCAACACGCACGGCATAAAAATGCTTTTGCATCATATACGCTTCACCGGTGAAACTTTCCCTTAGTGCACCTTTAGTTTACATGATTTCCTTATATATATCTTATTAATATTCTTACAAGTAGAAAAGGGAAGAAGATGAACATGTAGCAAGTCAACCTGTTTTCGTGATAATGAGTTTCGGAAATTGCACCATAGTAGTGCAATTTTAATTCTTGACCAATGATCAACTTGCGAATTGCACCATAGTGGTACAATTCTGCTTTTAGCCAGCATCCTAATAACTTGATGCACCATGATGGTGCAATATATGTTCTCTGCAAACATGCCCTAAACGCCTAACACAATATTAAGATGAAGCTTCATCTCATCAAATGATGCATCTTTGAGCATGCATTATGTGAGAAGTATAAGTGGAACTGGTTTGTGTATTACATTATTCGAAAAAGAATAAGAAACAAAACCTATAATTTAGGAGAGCTGGTCGCTAATCTTTTTTGAAGAGAAGGAGTTAACAATGTCAAAGGTAATAAAACGATGTTAATTTAATAAAATATTTGACACTATGTTGTTGGTGGGCACAAAGACAAGGAGATTGTTGGAACATAGGATCCGAAGCTTATCTTGTCATATCTTATCCTTTAAACAAAATTTTGAGAATTTTAATGTTAAAGGTATCACTTATTCACTCTCATCATCCAGAAAGACAATGATATCATCTGCAAGTTGTAGATGATTAATCTTAAGCGCATAACTAATAGATTTGAAATCGTAAACTAAGTGCAGAAAAGCGAATTTCTTGGTCATCATAGATAAAAATTCGAAAAATAAAATGAACGGAGTTTGAAACATAATATCACCTTGTTTGATGCCTTTGTTATATCTAAAACGAATAGAAGCAGTTACATTGATAACCACAAAGAATATTTTGCTTAAAAGGCATCATCTGATCCAATTCTTCTACGCCACTCTAAACCAAATCTAGCAAGATTGTAATCCATACAAGTCCAACCAACATTGTTAAAAGCTCTTTCCAAGCCGGATTTCAACATCAAACGATTAATGCCTTATTTTTCTCTAGAGTCAATCATCTCTGATGCAACAAGAATGCAATTATTAATTTTAAAGATTGTCCATAATGGCCTCCTGATATTCAGTATTGAAGGAATGAAGTATTTGCTTTAGTTCATCTACAGGTAACCTTCAAATGATTTTGTAGACACCACCATTAAAACTAATAAGTCTAAAACTATGCATAGATTACACTATCACATTTAAGGATAAGGCTTGTATTTGTACAATTTAATCTCCAATCAATTTTTCCAATTTGCTTAAACTTGTTCATATATCCCTCCCGTTAGCTTAGTTTTGATGATATCCAAAACATCCATGAAATCTTTTATAATATAACCATCAGGTCTTGGAGACTTATTCTTACAAAAACTCCAAATCATATTCCTCACTTCTCCTTTTTCAATAGGCTTCTCAAATATAATACTCTGATAAATACTTAGGCTTGATAATTCATCATAGGTAAATTTGTCATGCACATTCTCAGAAAACAAATTGACATAATTTTTTTTGTCTTTTTTATTGATCTTTCCTTTATCGTGAAACATAATTCCGTCGATTAAAATGGAGTTACTTACTTGTATTTACCTTCTGCTTATAAGAAGCATTTTTATGAATTTTTGAATTTTTTTTACTCTTTGCTAACCAGTGACCTTTAGCTCTAAGAAATTTTTCCTAATTAAGTTTAAGGAAGTTTTATTATGATTTATCCGAGGAATTTCATATAGGAGTTTAAGGATGTTAACAAAGTTATAATAAAAATAGCAGACGTATTCATTCAGAAGTATCTTCATTCCTAGGGAAATGAAGTAGCCAATGAGGTAATACTGGATGATGTCAATTATATTGCTGGTCGAAAATTATCTCCAAACCTTCTCCTCAGCCTTAGGTCTCTTAGAACAATTTATATTTTTTGAAAAGACTCCCTTTAAAGGGTAAGTCCCTACAATACATGAAAAACTAATATAATTTGGAAGAACAAGCTACAGAGATCTGATTTCACCCTATCAATCTGAGACAAATACATCCTTAAAAATTTGTAGAATAATAAAATGTAAGTTGTTTTCTGGTTTTTCTCTCCCGCCTCTCTTTCCCCCTTTTTCCAAACCCTAACCTAAAATCACCTTTGTTATTCTCCCCGGCTCTAGTTAGTTCTCGGATTAGATCCAAGAAGAGGTTTTTTTCTTCCTTACTAATATGTGTTATTTTTAATCTTTAATCTGGGTTAGATTTTAGTTTTTAATGTCCATGTTCTAAATGGTGGTATTAAACACTAAAATACACCTGCTTTATTAGCAGTGTGGGATAGATTAACTGATCAATAATCATATGATGGCTGGATCATGATTGTGGTGATAGTAGCTAGAGTTTTCTTTATGATATTATTACCTTCGTTTTATAAAAAGTGGGTCTTTTATTTTTCCAATTCGCTTATTATTAGGTAAAAAAAAAATTGCGAGACTAAGAGAGTATGCATCATGACTATAAACTACCTTCCAGAAAATTTTTTTTTACATGATGTCCCTTATTGGAACTCAAAGCTTGATCACCATCTGTTGAATACATGTTGTCCTTTCTCCTTCTGCGCGGAAAAAACAAATAAATAAACCTCTGTTAATATGTTTTCAAAAGAACAAAAAGAAAAAATGTCACCCTATCATGTTTCGACCAAATGACGTGCACCTACTGATATCTACTTAATTTTTGTATTAAAAGAAGAAAAAAAATAATCCAAGGATTTTCTGGGGACCACAAAAACTTTGAAAGGGACCATTATTTTATTTTTGGTAGGTCATTAGGACGTAAAGTTCAACACCGCTTATCTACATATTTTAGTTAATGATAAAAATACCCTTATATTATTTTGATTATATTTCTTATTTTAAAAAATTATAAATCTTTTTTATTCAATCTTATTTTGAAAAAAAAAAATTGTTATATTTTATTTTATTTTCTTAATTAATTTCTTTAATTAAAAGAGATGACGCCTTACATTGCTCACATGATGTTGGTCTTAAATTTTGGCATGATCTAGCTCGAGATACACTAGCTGATATGTGTTTTCGTGCAGGAATACCAGCGAAAAAAGAAGTCGCTTCAAGTTTTCTTTCGCACGATGGTGGGGAACTCAGACCAACATATATCTTGGCATACAATTGGGATAATGGTCTTGATGTATGTTTGGATGTTACTGTGGTTTCGCCTTTTGCAGGTGATGGTTCACATGCATTTACACCAAGGCTTGCTATGTCCAATGTTGTAGCTCGGAAACGTACCAAGTATTTTGATAAATGCAGGTCTCATGGATATGGTTTCGCCTCCTTAGCTTTTTCAACGTTGCGTGAACTCGGGGACGATATTATAGACTTTTTGAAGAGAATGAAGTACTATATTGCTAGCCACGACACCAACGTCAAAATTGGAAATTTTCTTTTCCATAGAATAGGGCTAGCAATTCAAAAAGGGGTCAGTGCCCAGCTAGTGGCTAGACTTCCGGATAACTTCTTGTAAATTCTTTGTTCACTTTAATTCAATATGGATGTTATAGGAAAAAAAAAATAATCAAACATATTATAAAAATCAAAAATTAAGAATATAATTAAAAATCTAAAATTAAGAAAGTAAAATTAAAAATTAATTAAGGAACAATCTAGTCATTTATGCTTACTAGAACATCCCTTATCCTTAGACGGTATCTGATCTAATAACTTAATGGTCCCAAAAAAAAAAAAAAAAAACCATGGCCCCAAAAAATCATTATTGATATAGTCCTGCTCTAACTGAATCCATTTTATGCCCATGCGCTCATGTAAGCCCAAAGATGTCCCGAGGTGAATTTCACATACGCTAGGGCAAAGCAAAGGAATCAAAACGGGACATTGTAAACCGACAAATCAGATGTGAGAATCAGTTATGGGGAAGTTGACATCCCAGTAGTTTGCTACTGGGGTTATCATGTGTCGTCACTACTACAGGGGCCTAGGCTACCTCATCCCTACCAAATCTTAAAACCAACCAGACATGTGACAATGAATAACTTTGATTACGCTGTACTCCCGGCTAGTCCAAAGGGACCAAACATTTTAAAGAAAAGAATATCTTTGGCAAAGTAGCTAAAAGCACAGACTTCTTTAATGTTGTATTCCTTACTTGAGATTTACTTCTAAGCAAGTGCTTGTGTTATGGATAACATACATTATGATAGATATAGACCACTCTGTTAGTCATATCTCAAAAAACAAGAGAAAAAATGCCATCATTTACAATATCAAGAATTCTGTTTGTTCTTCTCTTTACTATGATGATAATTCTGCAAAACTCAAGTAATAAACCTGTCATACATTTTGGTTCTGCCATAGGCCTTTGGTCATTGCTGAATTTGATGATTTTTTTCTTTTTCTTTTTATGTGTAGATGGGCAAATGGAGGAATGGTGCATAGCTGATGAACAGACACCACATGATGTACTTCAAATGGCATTAGATTGGGCTTGTGGAAGAGGAGGTGCTGATTGTAGTAAGATACAAAGGAACAAATCTTGCTACAATCCTAATACTCTGCTCGACCATGCTTCTTATGCTTTCAATAGTTACTATCAAAAATTCAAGAAACAAGGTGCTACTTGTTACTTTCGTTCTGCTGCCATGATCTCTAATCTTGATCCCAGTAAGTTCTTCTTCGCGTTACTCATAAATTTTCTTTAATAATACCCATATTAGGATTTAATCTTGAATTGATTGTTCAAACTGCATAAGAATAAAAAGCAAATCCTTGCCATAGTCGAGTATCTATCAGCATTGGCTGGGCTTTGTAATTGGAAAGTTTAGAATAGAAACAAAATTTTGTGCTACTATGTCAGGTTCGGGCATGGATCTTGTCAGAGGAACCACATTCAGGTGGTAGTGAGTGTTCCGATAATCAAACGAACTAGACCTACTCAAAGAGTACAAATTAAGTGGTAGATCTCATGTGAGCTTGAGTAGAAAGTATGGAATTATATAACATGGGTGACGAATCAACACAGGAAAATTCCATGTGCTAGACAAATGTAAGTGACACATGAATAGGAATGATGGACGCCAATGACTGTATTTTTGTAAGGAAATTGAATGCATTTACTTTTAAGGTTTTACTAGGAAATTGTAACCAAGTTCATCGTTTGAAAGTAGCATGTACAATTTTACTTAAAATGCTATCTTTTCTTGTTGCAGGTCACAACTCATGCAAGTTTGAGTATATTCCCTGATCAGTTGAACAAAGGAAGCCAATCACAATGCTACTTTTACCTCTTGTATTAGGTTATGATTTCATCTCCAGAAATTTCAGTGTTTTCTTCCATCCAATGAGTTATTTTGTTGTTTGGTTTCTTGGGTATTTTTCCAGAAAGTCTCAAGATCTCTTGTTAAAGATCTCAGTGCTTCGGTGTTCAGGTTTGAGACGCAGTAGTAGTTTCATAGATTCCTTCATTTCATACACAGAATGAAATAAATCATTTTTACGCACTATCTTTCTACTACATCACTAGATTTTGTATTCATAAAAGTAATAATGAGGGGTCTGTCAAGCAAAAAACTGGGATCACCATCCTCTCTGACAATCATGAATATGAAACTAAATTTGTGGGCTAATAATAATAAGAGGTTACCATTTAAAATCGAAAGCTCGATCATGTCAGAAAACTTGAACCTGATCTCGAGCTATACTCTGCCACGAGCTTTGAAAATGAAGATTTCTTGTTTTCTAGTAATTTAGTTGGAGAGTCGTATTCCACAGCAAGCCCTGCCACAAATAGGAATGTTTTTCATCAAAATGAGTCTTGACTAAAAAAGTTCCAGACAACAATCACTAGATAAGCTGTTTTTTTAAACACGCTTAAAAGTTGTACTTACCATGATCTAGCAGTAGGACCATGTCACTATCAAGTACAGAAGTTATTCTATGCGCGATAGTGATAACAGTACAGTCCCAAAACTGCAGTCTGAGTGTTTGCTGGATAAGATTATCAGTAGCAGTGTCGACAGATGCGGTAGCTTCATCAAGCACCAAGATTTTACTCTTCTTCAAAAGTACTCTCGCTAGACAAACTAGTTGCCTCTGGCCCATACTCCAGTTCTCACCATTTTCAATAACTGCAACCACCCAAATGTACATCATACTGAGAGTAGCGGAGATTTTAAGTAATGGAAAATCCAAATGCACAGATAGATTGATACTAAAACATCAAATGATTAAAGAAGTTGCAACTTAACAACTAGTTTGAATTTCAAATTTAAATTCGCAAATGGAATACCTGAAGCATCAAGCTTTCCTTCTTTCTTCCGTACTTCTTCTCCCAGTTGGCATTTATCTAGAGCCTATAACAACAAACTTCTGTCATTCAGCATGAAATGTGCAGTAAACACATTCTTTGTGGTAGTAAGTTTGTTGAGGCCACACGTAGTGTATAATGCAGGCGCTCTCAAAATGTTTCCAAGGAAGACTCCGAAACAACTAAAACAGATACCTTAACCACTGGTGAGCAACAACGGTACTACTTTTTTTCTTACATGGATGTGGGCAGCCAGCCAAATGATAATTCTTTTCTCTTCTGTTTCAATATTATATTTGAAAGTCTTGTTTCCTAATTTGGTATTCAATCTAATAGAAATGCACGTACCTGCCAAATCTGTTCATCGGTGTATTCCTCCAGCGGATCTAGGTTGCTTCGCACAGTACCCTCAAACATGGTTGGATCTTGGGGAATTATACTTAATCTTGATCTCAAGTCGTGCAGTCCAATGGTGGAGATGTTAACACCATCTATGAGAATCT
Organism: Papaver somniferum; assembly: GCF_003573695.1. Lineage (NCBI taxonomy): Eukaryota > Viridiplantae > Streptophyta > Magnoliopsida > Ranunculales > Papaveraceae > Papaver > Papaver somniferum. The sequence continues at coordinate 72,319,330 of NC_039359.1, forward strand.
GACCAGCAGATGGATCGACAATGCGGAACAGTGTCTGAATGAGAGTTGATTTACCACTACCTGTTCTCCCGACTATACCTGTCTTCTTTCCACCATGAAATGTACATGTAAGACCCCTCAATACAAGAGGCATGTGTGGAGCATAACGAACCTACATCAAATAGTTAACCTTGTCATTTAACCAGTGTCATTATACAACAGGCAAAGAAATTCAAATTTTGTTCACACTAGATTTATTACCTGCAGATCACGAATATCAACTTCTCCATGAGATGGCCAATCCTGCAATGGCCTACTTGCTTCAATAGCAAGGGGAGGCTCACTAGGAATGGATGAGTATTGAAGTATTCTCTCAACTGATATGATTCTATTCTCGACATTGCAAAGATTCAAAATAACCCATGTTTGTAACATGTTCAGATTAAGTCCATATGTCACCGTTAAACCTGCAACACCTATAAAATAAAAGAGAGGATAAAATAATGTGATCCATTTTCTTCCAGCACCATACGAGACGAGGCAAATCGATATGAAATCTTTTTATGGATTCATATGAGAACTACCTACCAGGATCAATTACACCCTGTGGCATGGAGATCAAGAAAATCGATGACAAGGCAAATATAATGGATGACAACAGGTCCAAGCGAAAGCATAGCCACTCCATTGCAACTGCGCTGTAAAATTTAGGTCGGGAACAAGCATCCGTCAACTTCAGGTTTGTGTCCATAAATCTTGGTTCCTGACTAAAACTTCTTATTGTTGTTGATCCCGATATAGTTTCAGCGAAATGTTGAATAACTGGAGCTTTGCAGATTCCAACTAAACGAGCTAGATCTCGAGCGGTGGATATGTAATATCGCTGGCAGATAAGATTGTAACTCATAAGTATATGCTTGTGCAGGAGAAGATAAAACATGCGGCATTTAAAATACTTTATTTTCAAAAAAAAAAACATGGAAAGCTGGCTTACCTGGTACCAAATGCATATAGCAATTACGGGGATAAACACGATGAAGAGCTGCCATGCAACTTGTGACATTACTGCAATTATCCCTAGAAGTTGTATTGTTGAAGAGGCAAGGTATCCCATTTGAGTTGCAATTTTGGTATCCACTGTACTTTGATCTGTAGAAACCTGAAGAAAGCAGCACTGGTTACTTCGAGAATGCTATTAACTAAAACGTCATTACAATAACATGATTCTGGGTAGAATGAAAGAACAAAAATGACCATCCATGTTTTCTCACTCTATTTAGTATCCTTCCACTCGGTGTGGAATCAAAAAATGACATGGCAGCTCGAAAAATACAAAGATGCATTTTGTTGAAGAGCAGAGTTGCATTCTTGTATCCAGCAGTTGCAACAAGAGTGGTCCTCACAAGAACGCAAAGGGAGCTTCCTACAGCCAACAGAACGTATACTAGGATGAGAGTGGAGCCTTTAACCGGAGATTCTACATCCTTTGATATCGGGGTTGCCCAAGCCATCCAGTAATTGCTCCCAATTTGAAGGGTCTGGAAAGTTACCTGCACTAGCAGTATCAGTGGTACAAGTGCACCTCCATATGCAGTGGTTATATATTTCCAATACACCCAAAAACCAACTTGGCCTTTCTCTGTCTCTTCTTTTTGAACCAGCTGGCCTTGTGGCACTACTGTTTCATCAGCTTTAAATTCCTGTTCTTCTCTTTTATCTTCTTTTTTATGCGCCACTTGCTGAAAATTCTCTCCGGCACCAGTTATTTTAACTCCTGCCTCAAAAGAATCAAGGGCCGACATTGCTATTTCATGTGCACCAACCAGTTCCATAAAATCTGTTCCTGAATTGAGAATATCCTCATATTTCCCTGCTTGAGTAATCTTCCCATCTTTCAAAACCTGACATAGAAAATATTCGGTAAGGAACTCAACAAATCGAAACTGAGAGAGAAAAAGAGACAAGAATGTACCAAAATAAGATCGGCAGAAGGTAAGAATTCCACTTGATGTGTAACATAAATCACAGTTTTGGAACTCAAAAGCCCAAGTAGACATTCCTGTTGTGCAGACATTTGTTAATACACCTACTTAACTTGGACGTGAAGAGTGCAAATAGAGATTTGTCAGAGAAACAAATGCACCCAATAACAAGAATTAGAAGCTAAATGAGTTACCTTAAAAATGTGTGATCCCGTGTGAGCATCGACTGCACTAAAAGGATCATCAAACAGATAAATATCAGCATCCTGGTATATAGCACGAGCAATTTGTATTCTTTGTTTTTGTCCACCACTCAAATTGATTCCCCTTTCCCCTATGACTGTCTGATCGCCAAAAGACAAAATCTCCAAGTCCTTATTCAGTGAACATGCTTCGAGGACCCTGCCATACATTTCCCTGTCCATTTCCTTACCAAACAAAATGTTATCCTCAATCTTTCCGCTCTGTATCCATGGGGACTGAGCAACAAAAGCCTTTGTTCCGCTAATCTTAACCGTACCAGATACCTTGGGTACCTCTCCTAAGATGCAGGAAAGAAAGCTCGACTTTCCTGAGCCAACAGTACCGCAGACAGCTACTCTCATGCCATGATTTACTTGAATATTTAGATCTCTCAATGTAGGAGTTGACAAAGAGAGATCCCACGAGAAATTCCCGTTTTCAATTTCAAGTGAAATACCAGAAGCACTTCTTGGAAGTTTCTCGACTATGTTGTCTTCAAGGTCACTGAGACAGAGGAATGAGGCAATTCTATCAAGTGAAACTTTAGCCTGAGCTACCATTGAAATTGTGTCAGGGAGTTTATAAATAGGCTCTTGTAGAATCCTGAACGTTGCAAGTGCTGATAGAATCTTCCCCGACTCCAGTGGAATTCCCATAAGCATGCACGCTCCGAAAGTGACCACGGACACAAACGTGGGCGCACCCCAAAAAACAAAGGTGGTCATGGCTGATGTATAGACATACTTCCTCAACCATCCTTCTTCGCTTTTCCTGAGATCAATAATCTTAGACAAAAACTTCATTTCCCAGCCTTGGAGCTTCAGAATTCTCATGTTCCTAAGTATCTCTGATGTTGCTTTCATCCTTTTATCTTTTGACGCCATCAATTTTTCTTGGAAATTCTCCTGCATTGCACCCAGAGGAACATTTGCCAGCATTACAATGACAGTGGCAACAAAAGCTGCAACTGAAGCAAGCCCAAGGTTTTTGTACAAGATAATCAAGGCTAAACCGACTTGGATTGGAACCATCCATAGATCATGCATAGACCTGCTAAAATCCCCTATCCTCTCAGCATCCACAGTCATGAAATTAATGATCTCACCGCTTGAGTGACACTGTCTCGACTGGCTTGAAAGAGTCAGACCCTTCGAATAGATGGCCCCAACCAGTGCAGCTTTGACTCTTACACCAGCCTGTTGCTGCATGAAAAACCAGTGCCTTTGTGCAAGGCACTCAACGAGCTTTGCAAGGAAAAATACAGACACCAAAACATAACCCTCGTGATTATATTCTTGATGGCCATTGAGACATTGGACAAAGGTATCAATAAGGTAAGGCCCAACATAGGTAGCAACTGTGTAAATCATTGCTAGTAAAGCTGTCACTGCAACTTCTCGCCAAACCGAGTAGATTATTGCCTTAACTAGTTTGAACGTATTTACTTCACTACCGGCACAATAAGATTCAAGCTTATTTCTAAAAATTGGGTAGATACCATTAGCACTATCAGCAACATCTAATCCAGGAACATCCTCGATGTCTAGCGTTTTCCTGTTACCAACACCAAGCAAAGGTCCCATCCAAGAAAAAGTAAGGAGACTGAAAAAACTTGCAGTAGAAAAGGGAGTTGCATTTTCACCACCATTATTATTCTTACTTGACTCATTAAACCTACTAGTATTGCTATCTATATCACCACCATTAACACCATCGCCATTCAAAAGAGGCTCATGAAGGGTATTTTCTGCATTCTTCTTGACAGAAACACCAGCATAGAAGATGAATAATCCCACCACAGAAGATACAACATCCAAAACCCAAAATTGTGCAGGCAAAATTTGATCATTTCGATACATGACAAGGTCTATAACTAGATAATAACAACACATAAAAGAACTAAAACCCCACCAAACCCTCAACCAGACTGGAAATTTCAGCTCACTTGACAATTGAGCGTGTAAATAAGCAAAAATTGAAATCCAAGCAAGAACTCTAAGTACTAAATCAAATTGAACCAAAATCCTTTCATCAGACCAACCAATTGTGCACCACATAAACTGACTAAATCCAAATATGATAAGATTAAGTAGTGATAAGCCTAAGCAAGATAACAAAAGGGTTGGCTTATAATACAAAAGAAATCCGGTTTTCTCTTTGAAGCTGCTTTGTATAGGAGGAGGACTAGGATTAACAGCTTTGAGTCTCTTCAGTATCCAATAGATAAACATAGCTAGAAACAGAGAGAGGTGTAAACAAGCTGAAAATTCATGTAAAAACATGGGTTTACTGAATAGCATTAGAGAATTAGTGTATGATGAGAAGATCACCATGATCATATCCATTTTTCAGTGATTCCTTACTGTTATTTTTTTAGTGATATGGGTACTTACAGTTAAACCAGGACAGAATAGAAAAGTATATCTTGAATGTTGTCCCCATAAATAATGGAATCAAGCTTATAGAAAAATAATAATTGAATATTTTATTCCCTTAAGACTAGACTTGGTTTGGTGTCATTGGGTATACCGTGGTGTGCAAGTACTTTTGACTCTAAAGTCATGGGGGAAGAACACAAGAAAATACCAGACAAAAAAGGTGACATCTCATATCTAAAGGTTCTATGTTTTCAATAATAATAAAAAAAAAAGGGAATCTGGCAATTGTCCCTTGGTTGGCTTTTACCCGATGGGATTTGTTTTTGCCCCCACCTTCGATTCTGGCTCCGCCAGTCTCGATAACAATATAACACAATAGAACTTTGTTTCAGTGAGAAATCTGTAATTGATGAGTATAATTGACTTTGTGGGTTAATTCATCGGGCTACTTGGTTTGCCAAACTAAGCGGCAGATAGTGCACTCGGATTGCTAGTGCAGGTACCTAACTTGGTAAACTAACAATTGTAACTAAAATGCTAGAACAACCAAAACTGTTGTAAAATTTAATTGCATTTATTGAATAGAACCAAAATTGGACGGTACAATAGTAAGTGCTTCCAACTATTCCTTTGCTCATTTGTTTTTATTTAGGAACTAAAACGCCAGAAATTTCTATATAATAAGCTCAAAACTATGTAACTAATAGACTGCGTTGTGTGAAATAATAGTGGTTTAAATATTAAATTACCTTAACAAGATACCTGCAAGGCATCACAAAGAGCTTACACTGCATAGTGAAACTCACTGTATCGTCATCATCATTCTTGTTATCTTCATATCTTCGATTCCTTAGTAAGTGGTTACCATTTAAAATCCAAGTTTCCATCATGTCTCGAAACTAGTACTTGATCTTGAGCTGTACTCTGCCACGAGCTTTGAAAATGAAGATTTCTTATTTTCTAGTAATTTAGTCGGAGAGTCGTATTCCACAGCAAGCCCTGCCACACGTGTGAATTTTTCTTATCAAGATGAGTGTGACTACAAAAGTTCCAGACAACAATCACTAGATAAGCTGTCTTTTGAAAACACTTAAAGTTGTACTTACCATGATCTAGCAGTAGGACCATGTCACTATCAAGTACAGAAGTTATTCTATGCGCGATAGTGACAACGGTACAGTCCCAAAACTGCAGTCTGAGTGTTTGCTGGATAAGATTATCAGTAGCAGTGTCGACAGATGCGGTAGCTTCATCAAGCACCAAGACTTTACTCTTCTTAAGAAGTACCCTTCCGAGACAAACTAGCTGCCTCTGGCCCATACTCCAATTCTCTCCATTTTCAATAACTGCAACCAACCCCAATGTACATCAGCAGGTGTTTATAGTATATTGAGAGGAGTTGAAGACTTGAAGTAACAAAACAAAATAGCACGAATATATATAAATCAGATTGATAGCGAAACATCAATTGATTAAAGGTCTTGTAAGTTGCAACTTAACAACTAATTTGAATTTCTAATAACAATGAAATACCTGAAGCATCAAGCTTTCCTTCCTTCTTCCGTACTTCTTCTCCGAGTTGGCATTTATCTAGAGCCTACACAACAACAAACTTCTGTCATTCAGCATTTAATATGCACTTATTTAACATATATTAGATAGCTTATAATGATAGTTCAAGACGACTAGGTACAACACTGGACCTCTAGAGAAATTATCCACATGTACTTTGTGGCAATCAGTTTGTTGAGGCCACACCTACTATAAGATGCGGATGCTCTAAATATATTCCTAGGGCAGACCAAGAAGCGCACATCCACGTACAACTAAAATGACCTAACTTCACCACTGGTGAGAATGCTGCATCAACAAGAGTACAACTCTTTTTTCTTACATGGATGTGGACAGCCGGCCAAAGCAAAAAAAAGAAACTTATCTGTTATAACTCGAAATATTCTTGAAAGTCTCCTTTCCTAATTTGGATAATATATCTGTGCAAATGAACGTACCTCCCAAATATGTTCATCGGTATACTCCTCAAGTGGATCTAGGTTGCTTCGCACGGTACCCTCAAACATGGTTGGATCTTGTGGAATTATACTTAATCTTGATCTCAAGTCGTGCAGCCCAATGGTGGAGATATCGATACCATCTATGAGAATCTGACCAGCAGATGGATCAACAATGCGGAACAGTGTCTGAATGAGAGTTGATTTACCACTACCTGTTCTCCCAACTATACCAGTCTTCTTTCCTCCCTGAAATACACATGTAAGACCCCTCAATACAAGAGGCATGTGTGGGGCATACCGAACCTACATCAAATAGTTAAACTCATCAATCACCCAGTATCATGTGTTTGTTAGTACAACTGGCAAAGAAATTCAAGAAAAAAAAATCAAAAAAAGAAGAAGAAGCAGAGTTATTACTTGTAGGTCACGAATATCAACTTCTCCATGAGGTGGCCAATTGTGCAATGGGTTACTTGCTTCAATAGCAAGGGGAGGTTCACTGGGGATGGATGAGTATTGCAGTATTCTCTCTACAGATATGATTTTATTCTCGAGATTGCAAAGATTCCAAATAACCCGTGCTTGTAACATGTTCAGATTAAGTCCATATGTCACTGCTAAACCCGCAACACCTTTAAAATAGCAGAGAAATAGAAGAATGTGATGCTCTTCCAGTAGTACGCCAAGCAACTTGAAAAGAAATCTTTTATAGATTCATATAGGAACTACCTACCTGGCTCTATTACTCCCTGTGGTATGGAAATCAAGAAAACCAATGAGAAAGCAAATGTAATGGATGACAACATGTCCAAGCGAAAGCATAGCCACTCCATTGCAGCAGCATTATAAAATTTGGGTCGGGAATAAGCATCTGTCAACTTCAGGTTTGTGTCCATAAATCTTGATTCCTGACTAAAACTTCTTATGGTTGTTGATCCTGATATAGTTTCCGCAAAATGTTGAATGACTGGAGCTTTGCAGACCCCAACTAGACGAGCTAGTTCTCGTGCCCCGGATATGTAATATTGCTGGCAGAAATTTTTTAACTTGTAAGTATATGCTTGTGCAGGAGAAGATTAAAAACATGCAGTGTTATTAGATATTTGATGCAGACGTAGGTCATAAAAGACTAATATGACTTCGACTCGTCTTATGTGAGAATATCTTATATTCGAAAAACATGGAAAGTTGGCTTACCTGGTACCAAATGCATACTGCAATTACGGGAATAAAAACAATGAAGACCTGCCATGCAACTTGTGACATTACTGCAATTATCCCTACAAGTTGTATTATTGAAAAGGCAAGTCCTCCAATTTGATATGGAATGTTCATATCCACTGCACTTTGATCTGTAGAAGCCTGAAGAAAGCAGCATTGGTTACTTTCCGAAAAAATAAGCAAAAGTAACTGTTTATGTTTACTTACTCTGTTTAATATCCTTCCACTTGGGGTGGAATCGAAAAATGACATGGCTGCTCGAAAAATACAAAGATGCATTTTGTTGAAGAGCAGAGTTGCGGTCTTGTACCCAGCAGTTACAAGAAGAGTGGCCCTCACAAGAATGCAAAGGGAGCTTCCTACAGCCAACACAACGTATACAAGGATGAGAGTGGAGCCTTTAACTGGAGGTTCCACATCCTTTGAAATTGGGGTCGCCCAGGCCATCCAGTAATTGCTCCCAATTTGAAGGAACTGGAAAATAACCTGCGCTAGCAGTATAAATGGTACAAGTGCTCCTCCATATGCAGTGGTAATATATTTCCAATAAACCCAAAAACCAACTTTCCCTTTCTCTCTTTCTTCTTCTTCAACCAGCTGGCCATGTGGCACTACTGTTGCATCAGTTTTACTGTCTTGTTCTTCTCTTTTATCTTCTTTTTTATGCACATCCTGCTGCAAATTTTCCCCAGCATCACTTATCATGTTTCCTGGCTCAAAAGAATCAAGAGCAGACATGGCTTTTTCATGCGCACCAACCAGTTCCATAAAATCTGTTCCTGAATTAAGAATATCCTCATATTTCCCTGCTTGAGCAATCCTCCCATCTTTCAAAACCTGATGTCGAAAATATTCAGTTGGGAAACAACCAAACTAAACTGACTATATACACATGAGAGAGAGAGAGAGAGAGAGAGAGAGAGAGAGAGAGAGTATATACCAAAATAAGATCAGCAGATGGTAAGAATTCAACTTGATGTGTCACATAAATCACGGTTTTGGAACTCAAAAGCCCCAGTAGACATTCCTGTTGTGCAGACATTTCTTAGTAATATTCAACACACATACTTAACTCGGACATGAAATTGGACGTGAAGCGTGCATTTGCTAAGAGTAACGAATGCACAATGACTTACCTTAAAAATATGTGATCCCGTGTGAGCATCGACTGCACTAAAAGGATCATCAAACAAATAAATATCAGCATCCTGGTATAAAGCACGAGCAATTTGTATTCTTTGTTTTTGGCCACCACTCAAATTGATTCCCCTCTCCCCTATAACAGTCTGATCCCCAAAAGACAAAATCTCCAAGTCCTTTTTCAGGGAACATGCTTCGAGGACCCTGTCATACATTTCCCTATCCATCTCCTTACCAAACAATATGTTCTCCTCAATCTTTCCGCTCTGTATCCATGGGGACTGAGCAACAAAAGCTTTTGTTCCACTAACCTTAACTGTACCAGATACCTTTGGTACCTCTCCTAAGATGCAGGAAAGCAAGCTCGACTTTCCGGAGCCGACAGTACCACAAACAGCTACTCTCATACCATGATTTACTTGAATATTCAAATCTTTCAATGTAGGAGTTGATAAAGAGAGATCCCACGAGAAATTCCCATTTTGTATCGCTAGTGCAATACCAGAAGCACTTCTTGGAAGTTTCTCAACTATATCGTCTTCAAGGTCACCAAGACGGAGGAATGAGGCAATTCTATCAAGTGAAACTTTAGTCTGAGCTACCATTGATATTGTGTCTGGGAGATTATATATAGGCTCTTGTAGAATCCTGAATGTTGCAAGAGCTGATAAAATCTTTCCCGACTCAAGTGGAATTCCCATAAGCATGCACGCTCCGAAAGTGACCACGGACACAAACGTGGGCGCACCCCAAAAGACAAAGGTGGTCATGGCTGATGTATAGACATACTTCCTCAACCATCCTTCTTCGCTTTTCCTGAGATCAATAATCTTAGACAAAAACTTCATTTCCCAGCCTTGGAGCTTCAGAATTCTCATGTTCCTGAGAATCTCTGATGTTGCCTTCATCCTTTTATCTTTTGCCGCCATCAGTTTTTCTTGGAAATTCTCCTGCATTGAACCCAAAGGAACATTTGCCAGCATCACAATGACAGTGGCCACAAAAGCTGTAACTGAAGCAAGCCCAAGGTTCTTATACAAGATAATCAAGGCTAAACCGACTTGGATAGGGACCATCCATAAGTCATGCATATACCAACTGAAATCCCCAATCCTCTCAGCATCCACAGTCATGAAATTAATGATCTCCCCGCTTGTGTGACCCTGTCTCGACTGGCTTGAAAGGGTCAGACCCTTCCGATAGATAGTCGCAACTAGGGCAGCTTTAACTCTTACACCAGCCTGTTGCATCATAAAAAACCAATGCCTCTGTGCAAGGCACTCAACGAGCTTCGCGACGAAGAATACAGATACCAAAACATAACCCTCGTGATTGAATTCTTTATTGCCATTGAGATATTGGACAAAGGTATCAATGAGGTAAGGCCCAACATAGGAAGCAAATGTGTAGATGATAGCTAGTAAAGCTGTCACTGCAACTTCTCTCCAAACCGAGTAGACTAATGCCTTGACTAGTTTGAACGTTTTTACTTCACTTCCGTCACAATAAGATTCGAGCTTATTTCTAAAAATTGGGTAGACACCATTAACACTATCCCGAATATCTAACCCAGGAACATCCTCGATGTCTAACGTCTTCCTATAACCAACACCAAGCAAAGGTCCCATCCAAGAGAAAGTAAGGAGACTGAAAAAACTTGCAGTAGAAAAAGGAGATGCATTTTCACCATTACTATTCTCATTAACCCTACTAGTATTGGCATTCTTACCACCACCATTAACACCATTACCATTCAAAAGAGGCTCATGAAGGGCATCTTCTGCATCCTTCTTGACAAAAACCCCAGCATAAAAGATAACCAAACCCACCACAGCAGATGTAACATCCAAAACCCAAAATTGTGCAGGCAAAATTCGATCTTTTCGATACACAACAAGGTCTATACCTAGAAAATAACATGACATTAAAGAGCTTAAACCCCACCAAACCCTCAACAAGACTGGAAATTTCAACTCCCTCTTGAATTGAACATGCAAATAACCAAAAATTGAAACCCAACCAAGAACTCTAAGAACTAAATCAAATTGAACCAAAACCCTTTCATCAGACCAACCTTGTTTATACCATATGAACTGATTGAATCCACAAATTATAACATTAAGAAATGATAAACCTAAGCAAGATAACAAAAGGGTTGGTTTATAATACAAAAAAAACCTGGAATTTTTCTCTCTGGAGCTCCTCTGCATTGGAGAACTAGCAGCAGGAGCTTTGAATCGCTTGAATACCCAATTGATAACCAAAGCTAGAAACAGTGTGAAGTGTAAACAAGCAGAAAACCCATGTAAAAACATGGGTTTAATGAAAATCATTAGAGAATTAGTGTATGATGATGAGAAGAACATCATGATTTCCAATTTTAATTTTTCTCCTGGAATGGGTTATTTTTAGTTAAACCCAGGTGAGAATAGAAATGAACATCCTGAATATTACCCCATGAAAGAATCAAATTTATAAGGAATTTATGATTCCTTTGAAAATTAGAACCTTGGTGTGCAAGTACCTTTGACTCTCAAGTCGTCATGGAAGAAGATCACAAGAAGATACCAGACAAAAAGAGGTGGCATCTCGATGTGAAGGTGTTCTGTTTTTGTAGGACTCAAGAAATGTTTTACAGATTAAAAAAGCCTCCTTTCTTATTGGGGAGTGGGGATGCCTTTCCGAGAAAAGGAAAAACAAGCAAGGATTCGTTGTTATTTTGTGGTTCTTGTTTAACTAAATTTTTACCAGAGTGTTTAGATAGGTCTCTAAAATTTTTAAAATATAGGCAAGATTGTTTTTCAATTGAAAAGGACATGGGCAAAATTTTCGAGACGTATTGAATTTCGAGGCATATTGAACAGAGTCAAGATCGGCACACAGTAGTATTTTGTTAATGATAAATCTATCCTTATTTATCTTTTATTTTTATTTTTCAATTTTTTTTTTCTTATTATTATAAAATTTTATTCTTATTTCCATTTATATTGAGGAAAAAAAACTACATATCATCAGGATCCGGTCCTTTCAAGAAACTGGTTGGAAGTCTCCCAACAAGCTGAGCTCCAACCCGTTTTTGAATAACTACGGTAATCCTATTGGATAAAAAGTATTACATTAACTAGTTGGAAGCCTAACAAGTTAAGCTCCAATAACAAACTACTACATTAATTGAACAGATTGTTGTGCTAGCCTCCAGCGAGCCTCATGGGTAACCTAGTGATTGACACAATTTTGTGTCTGAATTGTCCTCAGTGTCTGTATTGTTAGTGCTTGATTTTATACTTATTATGGTGTTTTTATGTTTGTTTAGGTGTTTTTGGAGAAGTACATTTGTGTGGAAAAAGTTGCCCGAAAAGTGCTTTTCGGACACCCGGAGAAAAATTACTAACGGCACCCTCACTTTGGATAAGGGGCACCTTAGTTGGGCACCTGCTATTTGCACCCCCGGTTTGGTTAGGGGGGTCACCTTCTTCACCTTTGAATTTGGAAATTGGCGGGAAAACTTGGTGTTTTAATGGCAGAATTAGGGTTCGAGTTTTGGTGCTCTTCCGAGGAGACTCAATGGCTGAAACTGATGGCAAGCATCTGTTAGAGCATAACAGGGATAGTAAGAGTGATTTTGTCGATTGAATTTCGATAGAACTCGAGTTAGAAGGAAACAGAGGTGTGAACTTTTCACGGGTATTTCAAGAAAGATTTTGCTGGAGCTTTGGCCGGATTCAATGAGTTCTTTGGATTGGATATACCCTGTTTCGACTAAACAGGGTCGGTAATCACTCCAGATTCGATAAAACAAGATTGATACATGACTCATAATCGAAAAAAGAGGAGTCTGTCGGACACAACAAAGCACGAGCATATCCTGAGTATAACTGAGGTTGGTGAGTATTTGGAGAGGATTCGACTCAATTTTCCATGTACTGGCAGCAAGTTTGGAACGTGTAAACGCTGGTTGACAGCGTGAGAAGGCAAGAATGGAAAGAAAACAACCCGAGAATATTTTTTTCTTTACTGCGAGTATGGTGAAGATTTTAGGAGTGAATGAGACGTTATTCTTGTGCCCGCCAAGTATAAAAAGGCATGTGGGAGCATAGAGAAGGGTGGCGGAGAGTTTGGGGAGTAGTTAGAACGAACAGAGAGTCGAGAAATCAAAGTTACAGGAAAAGCCATTTTTGCTGCTGCATAGCTGAAGAACACGAAGAACAGACCAACCAAGACAGTCTTAGAAGCTACAGTCTCAGCGACTGTTGCGCGACAGTCTTATTTGCTATAGTAACAGCGACAGTCAACATATATCGTTCTCTATAATTTCAATCATTCTCACACTTTCATCATTTGTAAACCATCTTTGAGCATAAATGAAATCAACTTTTGAACGTGTTTCCAACATGATGAGAGGCTAAATTCTCGCGTAACCAAGGCAATGGATGAAGCTATTTACACATGAATAATGGGTAACTATTTCATTTTCTTTAATGTTTAATTATAATTCACTCAATCACTGCTTTTGCAGAGTTTTTAAATGTTTAGATAATTTTCTTAATTACTTATGATTCAATTTGATAGATTATACTTTGTTTAATTAATTGATAGTCTATGCTTAGGGAATACAATTAATATTTGAGAATATGTTTGATTATTTGTGGATTAAGATATAAAGGATTTAAAGGCTAATTAGAGTTATGAAATATTTGATGTCATTCATTCATATGTAATAGTGGATTCTAGTGTCTTGGTTATCTTTAATATCTTGAAATCAAATTTTGAGTTAAGTTTTCTTTATTTTTAGTAAATCTAGAATCTTTTGCTTTCACAAGTCTCTAAGGGTCAGAATCAAGGACAGTCTAGTAATTCTCAGCCTCCCCCAGGTTTTGGTTATGCTAAGAACTCTTCAGGTCAACCCCAGTTTCAGAATGAGAAAAAGATCTCCACCTTAGAAGAAACCCTTACTATGTTAGCAAAGAACCATGAGATGTTATCAAAGAACCACTATGGTTTTCAAGAGAAAACCAGGCAGAATTGTAAGAATAATTCCAAGTCTCTTGCTAACTTAGAACTTCAAGTCGGCCAAATAGATAAGTTTCTTAGTGAAAGAGAAGATGGAAGGTTCCCTAGTCAAACTGATCCTAACCTTAAAGGAGAGAAATCGTACAATCATATGAATTTTATAATAACCCTTAGGAGTGGGAAGAAAGTTGACAATAAGGTTGCCATGCATGATAGTGAACATACTGTAGTTCACCCTTCTGAGACAGAAAATGAGGAGACTGATAGAGTCTCCAAAGAGACCAATGAGGGTCATGTTAAGCCCGGCTTTGTTCCTAGAGCCCCGTTCCCCCATCTTCTAGTTCCAACTAAGAGGGAGTCCAAGTTTAATGATATATTGGAGGTTTTTAAGCAGGTTACTATCAACCTCCCATTGTTAGATGCGATTAAGCAGATTCCCGCTTATGCCAAGTTTCTTAAGGATATGTGTACGCGAAAGCAAAAACTTACTGTCCAGAAGAAAGCCTTCCTAGCTAGTCACGTGAGTTCTATTATTCAGAATACCACTACTCCTAAGTATAAAGACCCAGGGTCCCCTACTATTTCTTGCACAATAGGTAAATACCGTGTCGAGAAATCTTTGCTTGACTTAGGAGACAGTGTGAACTTACTCCCATACCATGTGTACCTTAAGCTAGGACTTGGTGAGATGAAACCTACCCAGATGACACTTCAGTTAGCTGATAGGTCCGTTAAAATTCCTCGTGGTGTGATCGGGGACGTTCTTATTGAGGTCTACAAGTTTATTTATCCAGTGGATTTTGTTATCCTACCTGTCCATGACCCAGAGAACCAAATACCAGTGATTTTAGGTCGCCCGTTTTTAGCTACATCCAATGCGATCATTAACTGTCGAAATGGTATTATGAATTTGTCTTTTGGTAATATGACTATTGATCTGAACATTTTTAATATTAGTAAGCTACCCTCTGAACTAGATGACTCGAGCAAAGAAGAGGTGAACATGATAGGAACTTTAGTCGAGGAGTCATTACCAAACACTTTGTTAGAAGATCCATTAGAGAAATGCCTAGCACACTTTGGGATAGATTTTTATGATGACGATGTGATTAATGAGGTGAATGCTTTGTTAGATTCAACCCCTTTGATAGACACTAGTAATGGCTGGAAACCTAAGTTCGAACCTCTACCCGTTTCTAAGTCTACACTAGTTCCTTCGTTAGAAAATCCTCCTAAGTTGGACCTTAAACCATTACCAGATACCCTGAAGTATGTGTTTTTAGTCCCATCTAAAACTTTACCTTTGATTATAGCATCCGACTTGGATAGTGATCAGGAAAGTAGGCTAGTGACCATCTTTCATAATAACAAGGAAGCTTTAGGGTGGACCATAGCAGACATTAAGGGTATAAGTCCTACTGATTATATGCATCATATCTATTTAGAGAGTGACACCAAACCTTCTAGGGAGATGCAACGTCTACTGAACCCTAATATGAAAGAAGTAGTTCGAACCGAGGTTCTTAAGCTGTTAGATGCAGGCATTATCTACCCCATTTCAGACAATAAGTGGGTCAGTTCCGTTCAGGTTGTTCCCAAGAAATCTGGTATTACTGTAGTCCAAAATGATAACAATGAGTTAATCCCAACCTGGCTAACCACGGGTTGGCGTGTCTGCAGTGACTATAGGAAATTGAACAAGGTCACTAGGAAGGACCACTTTCCCCTTCCCTTCATCGACCAAATGCTAGAGAGATTAGCTGGACGTATCCATTATTGCTTTTTAGATGGATACTGCGGTTATAATCAGGTTTTCATAGCCCTAGAAGACCAAGAGAAAACCACTTTTACCCGTCCCTTTGGTACCTTTGCGTATAGACGCATGCCTTTCGGGCTATGTAATTCCCCTGCGACCTTTCAGCGTTGTATGCTGAGCATATTTTCTGACATGGTAGAACGGTTCTAAGAGGTCTTTATGGATGATTTTTCAGTGTTTGGTTCGTCTTTCGATGAGTGCTTTCCTCATTTGTCATTAGTTTTGACTAGGTGTAAGGAAAAGAATTTAGTGCTTAATTGGGAGAAATGTCACTTTGTGGTTCGTTCAGGAATTTTTCTAGGGCATATCGTATCTTCGAAGGGTATAGAGGTAGATAGAGCCAAAGTTGACCTTATTTAAACTTTACAGGTCCCAAAAACTGTAAGAGATATTAGGTCATTCTTAGGGCATGCAGGTTTTTATCGTCGATTCATTAAGGATTTTAGCTTGATTTCTAGACCTCTTTGCAATTTGCTTGAAAAAGACGTTAAGTTTGTCTTTGATGATGCTTGTTTAGAGGCTTTTGAGAAGGTTAATAATTTACTCACTACTGCCCCCATAGTCCAGGCACCCAACTGGAACCTACCCTTTGAGATCATGTGTGATGCTTCAGATTATGCTATTGGTGTTTTGCTAGGTCAGCGAGAAAACAAATTACTTCAGTGATTTACTATGCCAGCAAAACTATGAATGATGCCCAGTTGAACTATACCACTACCGAGAAGGAACTGTTAGCCATTGTGTTTGCCTTAAACAAGTTTAGACCCTATCTCTTAGGTTCTAAGATCGTAATAGATACTGACCATGCTGCTTTGAAATATCTTATGTCTAAAAAGGATACGAAACCTAGATTGATTAGGTGGATCCTTTTGTTGTAAGAGTTTTCTCCAGACATTAGAGAAAAAAATGGTGTCGAAAATGTAGTAGCATACCACTTGTCTAGGATAGTTGTTGATTCCCCTGATGATTCCCTTCCTATAAGGGATAGCTTTCCTGATGAACAACTGTTCTTTGTTACCCAATTACCTTGGTATGCAAATATAATGAACTATCTTGTTATTGGTCGAATGCCCCAACATTGGGGTAAACAAGATCATTCTAGGTTTTTAGTCGAGGTGAAGCACTTCTTTTGGGATGATCTTTATTTGTTTAAGTATTGTCCAGACCAGATTATTAGGAGATGTATACCTGAGACTATGTAGACTATGTCTCTAAGTGGGGTATTGACTTTATGGGTCCGTTTCCTAATTCTTTTGGTAACCTATACATCCTTGTCGCTGTAGACTATGTCTCTAAGTGGATTGAGGCGGTTGCGTGTAAAACCAATGATCACAGGGTTGTGATTAAGTTCTTGAAAAATAATATACTTACACGTTTTGGTACACCGCGAGCTATAATTAGTGATGGAGGGTCGCACTTTTGTAATGGAACTTTTAGTATTTTGATGAATAAATATGGTATTACACATAAGGTAGCTACCCCGTATCATCCACAGACTAGTGGTCAGGTAGAGGTTTCCAACAGGGAGAGAAAACGTATATTAGAGAAAACAGTTAATCCTAATCGGAAAGACTGGTCGTCTAGGCTTACTGATGCCTTATGGGCTTACCATACTGCGTTTAAGACCCCCATTGGAATGTTGCCTTATCGGCTTGTGTATTGCAAGGCATGTCATTTACCTGTTGAGTTAGAACATAGAGCTTATTGGGCTGTTAAGAAGCTAAATTTTTCAGTTGACAAGGCAGGAGCCCATAGGAAACTCCAGCTCAATGAGTTGGAAGAGATTCGTATAGATGCTTACGATAGCGCAAAGGAGTATAAGAACAAAATGAAACTTGTGCATGATAGAAATATTTTAAGGAAGTCATTTTCTCCAGGTCAAAAAGTTCTTCTATATGATACCCGCTTACATCTTTTCCCTGGGAAGTTACGTTCTTGGTGGACGGGTCCTTTTATTGTTCGCACTGTCTTTCCTCATGGAGTTGTTGAGATCGAGACACCAGATGGTAGTAGTTCTTCGAATGTTAACGGTCAGGGATTGAAAACCTTTTTAGAGCCCTTTCTTGCAGGTGATGTTGAGGAGGTCCCTCTGAAGGACCATGTTTACTTGACCATCGAGGCGATTGTATGTTGTATATTAGTTTTTCATTCACCCAGGTACTATATTTCCGACTTCTCTCTTTACTGATTCCTCATGTTTCTTTACTTTTTGGTATTGCTCTTTCATTAGAAACATTGAGGACAATGTTATATTTAAGTTTGGGGGTGGGGAAGAAACTTTTTGTTAGCTTTTACTTGAAATAAATAAACTACAGAGCCTAGAAATTTATGCTTATTAAGGTTGGCACTAACCAATCTAAGTGGATGGGAACATCTTGGTTGTAGGAGTTGAGGAACCAATCTGAGTAGATGGAAACAACTAAAGAGTCTATTCATAAAAGCACAGAGCTCAGGTGTTAGAATTAAAAAAAACATGGTAGTTTCGTCATATCTCGTTGAATCCTAATCCCTTCTAATGTTATTTCTTAAGTGATTTGGTGGGGCACACGATTCAAGTTGTTACCATTGCTAGGTGAAATAGAGTGATTGAGATACCAAAATAAATAAATAAATATATATATATATATATATATATATTTGAGACCAGACCATCAGACCAATCGGAATAAATTCAATAAAGTCGACCACTGGCGCACTTGTATATGCCTGTTGTGTTGATATTAGTCAGACCGGTATCTCAGTCCATTAGGATGGGTTCATCTTGGAAGAGGCCTTCAGACAGATATGGGAAACACTGTTCACTTTAAACCATCGATTATTTTTTCTCTTTATCCATCTTCTTAATCTTTCCATGTGATTGGTTGACTCCGGTTATGATGTCCAGAAACTATCTGAGTAGAGCTCTGTCACTTATATATGAATTTTAGTATGCTGAGTGCAAACGCGTGTACAACAATTGGAATTTTCCATCAGGGTACTTCCTCCTGTAGTCAATGAGAGTATGCCAACCAAGGAGATTCTTTAGTGCCTCCAAACGTTCTGTGTAGATAGCTACGGTCTGGAGTAAAGGTTTTGTGGGTACGCCTCTGGTAAACCCTCCGGAGGCAACACTCTGCCGCTAGGGCCACCTAGCGGTTTAACGGATTGCTGCACGTGCTGAGTGTAGTCATTTTTTTTCTAGGTTAGATTTTCTAGAGGACTAGCAAATAATAAGTTTGGGGGTATTTGATTGACACAATTTTGTGTCTGAATTGTCCTCAGTGTCTGTATTGTTAGTGCTTGATTTTATACTTATTATGGTGTTTTTATGTTTGTTTAGGTGTTTTTGGAGAAGTACACTTGTGTGGAAAAAGTTGCTCGAAAAGTGCTTTTCGGACACCCGGAGAAAAATTACTAAAGGCACCCTCACTTTGGATGGGGGGCACCTGCTATTTTCACCACCGATTTGGTTAGGGGGAGGTCACCTTCTTCACCTTTGAATTTGGAAATTGGCGGGAAAACTTGGTGTTTTAATGGCAGAATTAGGGTTCGAGTTTTGGTGCTCTTCCGAGGAGACTCAATGGCTGAAACTGATGGCAAGCATCTGTTAGAGCATAACAGGGATAGTAGGAGTGATTTTGTCGATTGAATTTGGCTAGAACTCGAGTTAGAAAGAAACAGAGGTGTGAACTTTTCACGAGTATTTCAGGAAAGATTTTGCTGGAGCTTTGGCCGGATTCAATGAGTTCTTTGGATTGGATATACCCTGTTTCGACTAAACAGGGTTGGTAATCACTTCATATTCGATAAAACAGGATTGATAGATGACTCAGAATCGAAAAAAAAAGAGGAGTCTGTCGAACACAACAAATCACGAGCATATCCCGAGTATAACTGAGGTTGGTGAGTATCTGGAGAGGATTCGACTCAATTTTCCATGTACTGGCAGCAAGTTTGGAACGTGTAAACGCTGATTGACAGTGTGAGAAGGAAAGAATGGAAAGAAACAACCCGAGAATATTTTTTCTTTAAGTATGGTGAAGATTTGAGGAGTGAATGAGACGTTATTCTTGTGCCTGCCGAGTATAAAAAGGCATGTGGGAGCATAGAGAAGGGTGGCGGAGAGTTTGGGGAGCAGTTAGAAAGAACAGAGAGTCGAGAAATCAAAGTTGCAGGAAACACCATTTCTGCTACTGCATAGCTGAAGAACACGAAGAACAGACCAATCAAGGTAGTCGTTTATCAACAGTGATAACGACACACAGCCGTGGGTCTTAGAAGCTACGGTCTCAGGGACTGCTGCGCGACAGTCTTATTTGCTATAATAACAGCGACATTCAACATATATCATTCTCTGTAATTTTAATAATTCTCACACTTTCATCATTTGTAAACCATCTTTGAGCATAAATGAAATCAACTTTTGAGCGTGTTTCCAACATGATGAGAGGCTAAATTCTCGCGTAACCAAGGCAATGGATGAAGCTATTTACACATGAATAATGGGTAACTATTTTATTTTCTCTGATGTTTAATTATAATTCACTCAATCACTGCTTTTGCAGAGTTTTTAAATGTTTACATAATTTTCTTAATTACTTGTGATTCAATTTGATAGATTATACTTTGTTTAATCAATTGATAGTCTATGCTTAGGGAATACAATTAATATTCGAGAATATGTTTGATTATTTGTGGATTAAGATATAAAGAATTTAAAGGCTAATTAGAGTTATGAAATATTTGATGTCATTCATTCATGTGTAATAGTGGATTCTAGTGTCTTGGTTATCTTTAATATCTTGAAATCAAATTTTGAGTTAAGTTTTCTTTATTTTTAGTAAATGTAGAATCTTTTGCTTTCACAAGTCTCAACAAATCTTTTACTACAACTCAATTGAAAATACCATCACCTAGCCAAGTGAGCCGAAGAGGATGGAGGGGCTGAGGTTGTGCCACAAGGGGGTGAAACTAACTCTACCTTTCATGTTAATTTCTGCAATATTACGCCATTGGGGGCTCGAAACCTGTGACCTCCTGGAACGTATGAAGCTTTAGGTAACGGGGATGACCAGCTGAGCTAGACCTTGCTTCAAGTTTAATTTCTTTTTCTTTTTTTTATTTAGAACTTATCGGCAAAACTTCTGCGTATTTCTTGGTTACACGAAGAACAATAAGGAACCCAGTTGATCACTTATCCGCCAAACCTAGGTATTTCGAAAACATTCCTAAAATCGGCTGAAAAATTATCAATTAAACTTTATTATATAATTTGTCGAGCTTATGTTCGACTAGTTGGAGCAAAATATAGGATAGTCGAACTAAGTGTTACTCTTCATAGAGTGAACTTCGGCTATCATTTTCGTGTTTAATTATCTGTTGAACTGTTCATTAGCACTTTTAAAATGAAAAAGAAAGTGAGCAGTTTGGCTGATAATTATAAGCAGAACTTCAATCTGTAACTGCCGAAAATTCCAATTTTTTTATTTAAAACTGATATATCAATCTAGCTCAGTTGGTCATCCTCGTTCCTCACAGGTTTGATGCGCTCCAAAAGGTCCCTGGTTCGAGTCACCTATGACGCAATAATACAGAATTTGATATGGAAGGTAGAGTTAGCTTGCCCCCATTGCAACATAATCAGCCTCTTATCCGCTTCGGATCCCTTAACTGGTTCCTCATAAGGCTCGCTGGTAGGCTTGCAAGACAACATATTCAACTACTACGGTACAGGTCCGCAATCAGGTGAGTCAAAAAAATAAAAATAAAAATAATTAATAAGTAAAGTAATCAATGGTAACTAAGTAACTTGCGTACCCTAGGATACCCGACCCTAGTTAGTTTAATCCTTCTGTATGTCTCAAATTTTTAAGTATGCCCTAAAACAAAGTTCATAAAAATGGTCCTTTTAACTGCGGTTTGCCTATCGAGTTTTAGTGGCGTATTAGTCCTCATCTTTCTTTATAACAAGAGACTCCCAAATTCCCACATGTCATGTCTACAATCAATTTAATCTGTGGTTAAAAACCAAAGAGTTGCAACTATTGTACCAAAGGTCACATTTTCGGATACCAATTGTCATGAAACATCTCATATTGTACGAACGACACACCCCAAACTTTTGAAAAACTACAAATACACCAATGAGGATATTATTTGATTATTACTTTTTTATTGTACAACGCCAATTTATAGGAACACCACATGAAACATCAAGTTCTTTAAAGTTACATAATCCATACAAAAAATATGTTCTGTTTTCTTTTTCTTTTTTTAAAAAAAAAAATAGTGGCCACATGTACTAGATGATTATTGATGTATTTACTCATCTAACAGAAGTGTTTAAAATTTCTTAAAAGCAAAAGCGGAAAAAAAAAAGTATTTTATTGATGTGTTTACCTGTGTAACAAAAGTGTTTAAAATTTCTTAGAAGAAAAAGTGGAAAAAAATGTCTAAATGGATGAAATAATCTAGAAGGAGGGTTTTTTTTAAATAATACCGTGAGATGACTTTAAACCCCTGTACTTGATGTTTGGTGTCTTTTATCCCCATTAAGGTCTATTAATCTGTTTTTTTAATACATCATTTTCATCTATATATGAAATATATGAAGAATAATACAACAGATGTTTTGTTATTTACATTTTTTGTGTTATGACAAATTGGTAACGATTACTTTATCGATTCTTCATAAACTTATCCGAGAGTACGGCGTTTACTTATTATTGTTCCCATAACAATATATAGATCGTACAATATTATACATTGTATATTTCCAGTTACAAACTCCAAAATAAACATTTTTTTGGGTTATTAATCTAATATGTATACACCGGGTTAAATGCTTGTAAATAAAGATATGATATGATGATATCAGTGATAAGAAGATACCTGATAAAAAAAGGTGGCATTTCGATGTGAAGGTGTTCTGTTTTTATATGCCTCTCGAATTAAAAACTTGCCCATATTTTTAAAAATTGTCACCCCATCATGCAGAACCCTCCAAATGAATATGTGAATATTGGGTGCATGATCTTCGCTTTCCATGGATCTTACCATTGAAAATCATCAGTTGTACTAGATGAGCTTGGTTGTATATCAATTAGGGTTTCAATAAAATATTTGCGATAAAACGTATTACTGGGGTGGGGTTTCCATGGGAGATGTTTTTCAACAACTTCCTCTGCATCAGGAAAGTATATGTTCAACATTTGAGTGGGCTGACTGGTCTTTCAAAAGGTGGTTGGCAAGCTCTTCATTCTATCTGGCTAGAGCTAGGATGATTATGTCAAACACTTAATTTATATTCCCGATAGGTACATTATTTTTAAGTTCTGGTATGAAATTGTGGTCATTTTCAAATAATTTCCAACCTAACTTGGCAACTTGAGCTTTGTTCAGCTGAGTAAGATACCTGGTTGGAGACATCAATACTCCAATGTGTCGTGGTTTTGGACATATTATCTTTGTATGTCCTCATAAGGAGTTTTATAAGAAAGCCCAAGCCTTAATGGATACTCTAGACTACTGTCCAGAGGATCACCATGCTCACAAGGTTGGAGAACTTACCCTCTTTTCTGATGATCATATTTGCGATCTTTAACATCTCTTCAAAAAGTAATCTATTTACTCCAGAAAAGCAAATGATTCTCTTGTTAGATGAAATTCGCTCAATGAAGGGTGCCTTCACTAAAGAAAGGTCAAACTTTCTTCTGGAAAAGAACAACTTACTAAGAAGATTGATAATATGTAATGTCAGCCGAATCACCTAAAAAAGGAACAAATTAGAATTAATATTCTTATTCATGACCTTAAATTTTGTAATGAGAAGAATCGGTATAATTCCAAATCGAGAAAATATCACATGATTTATCAGCAAAATACTTTCACACACAGTCCATTGCCTATTTATTCACGGTACTCCATTCGATCTTATGAGGCTGTGTCGTATGATTTTAGTAGATTTTGTTAGAGCATTGCTCGGTCGAACTCGCATGCGTTGCTATCTCAAGCATGTTTATCAATGTTAGTGATCAAAACTATAAGTCTACTATAGCTAAGGTCTCGGACTAGGATAGAAAGTGTAGTTGAGCTCAAGAACTCCAAGGCAATCATCATACAAGACGAAGGACTACTCAAGGAACTGGTGGATCTTCATCGACTAAAAGGTATGTGGAGACTTGAACTTATCTATCACTCAAAAGTCTATTTATCTCCTATCTTGATACAAAAGTCGTTTTGCTATATAGACTTAGATTATACACATTTGGTATTTCGAGCCGAGTTTATCTCGCCTATCTATTTCTCGAAATATTTTTTGGTAAGCTTTCGCTTTATCCAAGTTCATATTACCTAGTGACGAAAGTCATGTTATGTTTCAATCACTTTGAAAATTGCTCTGACGAAAAATGGTTTGTGAATAACAACTATATAACGTCCTCTGAGAATGTTTCAATGATTGAAATGAGAGTTTAGATTATATATCCATTGGAGGATATAAGCATTGTTGTGGAAACACATATATGTATAAATCCTTATTCCTTGAACCGAAGTTTGCGAACTTTATTGATCAAGTGAACTGGAGTAGTGCGTGAGCTAAGTCCGTGAACCCACTCCGCGAACTGGCGAAGTTCTCAAACCCGAGAATTTTTGCTGGGATGAGAGACGTAAGGAGCGCAACTGTACCTTGGATAAGTGTGAGATTGATTGGGGTTCAACTATAGTACAGACCGAAGTTAGTTGGTAGTAAGTTAGTGTCTGTAGCGGCTTAATACAGTGTGTGTTCAATCTGGACTAGTTCCCGGGGTTTTTCTTCATTTGCGGTTTCCTCGTTAACAAAATTCTGGTCTCTGTGTTATTTCTTTTCCGCATTATACTTTTTTATATAATTGAAATATCACAGGTTATGCGTTGTTCAATCAATTAGAATATCCGACCTTTTGGTTGTTGATTTAAATTGATTGACACTTGGATATTGGTCTTTGGTACCATCCAAGTTATCTCTCTAGTATTTGATAAAGACTCGCAGATTTCTATTTTCTTGAGTATATATCAAATCGAGAGATTGAGATATAAACTTTTTGATATACTTTTTATCTAGATTGAGTCTGACTGTCTAGTTGATCCTCTAGAAAGTATATTGGAGTTTGTCCATACAGATTGCTAAGCGAAATATTGGATGTGGTTGTTAGACCCCCGCTTTTTCAATTGGTATCAGAGCTGGCAAACACGTTTAAGACCTTAAAAGTCTATGTTTGTAGCGATCTGACTCTATGGACGATTAAGTCTCTTACAATGCTTCACCAGGTTTAAAAACCAATCGTAAAAGAAGTTCTGATAAACTGGTTATTCTCCAGAAAAATTTGGATGAACAAATCCGGATCAATTCTGATCTTGTTTCGGAAATTGCAATACTTAAGGATTTGAAACCCATTATAAATCCTTTAATGGATGTGAATAACTTCAGTCGTTCTTCTCTGAAGAACGGTCATATATCAGGTGATAAACAACGGTTAGATGTTGTGAAAACTGATATGATTCAGAACTGCTCTGCCAAACTAAAAAGTGTTGGCCCATGTTTGTTTTTTGATTCCTCCAATCACTTTCAACATGATTGTGTGTCTTTTCAAATGAGATTAAAAGTTGCAAGTAATCTTCACAAGAAAAATAAACAACTCATTGCTTCTCTAAAAAGACATACAAAACTATCAGGAAATCCTAAATAGAATAGTACTGATAGCATCGGAGCTTTTGATTTAAAATAAACATCACCCTTTCAATGGTTTCTTGATAGTGGATGTAGCATACATATGACAGGTGATCTTACTTGGTTTGTTTCTTCAGACGACTATGAAGGTGGACCAATAACATTCGGAGATGGGAGTTGTTGCTACATAAGCAAGAAGGGAACGATCAAACTACCTGGCGTAACTGAAATCCATGATGTAGTCTATGTAAAAGGTATGACTGCAAATCTTCTGTCTGTTAGTCAAATTTGTGACAAAGACCATCGAGTTGTCTTCAATGCAAATGGATGTGACATTGTAGAAAAAACTGAGAAAGTAATTTTTCAGGTAATTCATGGTAAAAATAACTGTTATCTTCTGGATACTCAGTTCAGCAATTGTTGCAATTTGACTAAGGTGGAATCTACACATCTTTGGCATGAACGTTTTGGTCACATCAACTATCTCCTTCTAACTAAGATCATTAATAAAGAGCTTGTTAGAGGCGTTCCCAAAATCAATGAAAAGATTGAAGGTGTATGTGGTGCCTGTCAAAAAGGTAAACAAAAGATAGTTCACCATAAATCATCTCGAGATAATCTCACTAAAGCACCACTTGATTTAATTCATATGGATCTCTTCTGACCAATTCAACAACCCACGGTTGCTGGTAAGAAGTATGCTTTGGTTATGGTAGATGATTACACCAGGTTCACTTGGGTTGCGTTCCTATCTCATAAGAATAAAACCCTTGATGAATTCAAGATTATTTTTAATAGAATCCAGAACGAACAAGGTCGTAAACTAAAGAAAATTAGAAGCGATCGTGGAACTGAATTCAAGGACACTAAGCTGTTTGAATTCTATGAAGAACTGTGAATTATTCAACAATATTCTCCACCTATTACTCCTCAAGCTAATGGAGTTGCAGAAAGAAAGAACATAAATATTCAGGAAATGGCCAGGGTAATGCTCCATAACAAAAACTTACCTTTAAGGTTTTGGGGAGAAGCTGTCTTTACAACATGCTATTTAATCAACCGTGTCTACTTACGGTCTAAAACCCTCAACACTCCTTATGAGTTGTGGTACGGTAGAAAACCCAACTTGCACTATCTTAGAGTGTTTGGTAGTAAAAGCTATATTCTAAAAGATCGAGAACAAAGAGGGAAATTTGATACCAAAAGTGATGAAGGTATCTTCCTTGGCTATGCTTCTGATAGTCGTGGTTTTCGAGTATTTAATTTCAGAACCCAGGTCATGATGGAATCTGCTAATGTTATCATCGATGATATTAGTAATTTTCATCATGATAATCCTCCTGCTGAATTGCCTCCAACTGAGATAATTGAGAAAGTCAAAGAAATACCAGAATCAGTTGAAGTCATCCCAACTGTTACTGATCCTGATATTTCTAGTGACGAGGAGAAGAGCACTGATCAGGCTACTCCTGATGAACAAGAACGTGTCCCTCCACGACACCTCTGGGTTCAAAGGAATCATGATCCCAACAGTATTATTGGAGGAAGAGATTCTACTGCTAAAACGAGAGGACAACTCCAAAATATTTGCAATTTTGGTTGTTATCTGTCACAAGTAGAACCAAGAAATATTGATGAAGCTCTTAGTGATCCCTTTTGGGTGAATGCAATGCATGAAGAGTTAAATCAATTTCAAAGACAAGACGTATGGGAACTTGTACCTTGTCCCTCCAATGTTAATATCGTTGGTACAAAATGGATATTCAAGAAAAAGTCTGATGAATTTGGCATAATTGTCAGAAATAAAGCCAGACTTGTCGCTCAAGGATATTCACAAATTGAAGGTATTGACTTTAACGAAGCCTTTTCTCCTGTGGCACGCCTTGAGTCCATTATACTTTTATTAGATCATGTTTTTTTTCTCAGGGTTAAGCTTTTCCAAATGGATATTAAATCTGCGTTCCTAAACGAAATTTTAAAGGAAGAAGTCTATGTTGCACAACCTAAAGGATTTGAAAACCGTGATTTCCCATATCATGTTCTTAAGCTAAACAAGCACCTAGAGCCTAGTTTGAAAAACTTACTACTTCTCTTATTAGGAAAGGTTTTTCAAGAGGCGGAGCTGATAAAACACTATTTACCAAATGGAGTGGGAAAGATGTTGTCGTTGCTCAAGTCTATGTAGATGATATCATCTATGGTTCAACTTCTGAGAAGCTTGCAAGGGATTTCCAAGTTTCTCTTGCTAAAGAATTTGAAATGAGAAATGTTAGTGAATTAAAGTTCTTCTTAGGATTACAAATTCAACAACATACGGATGGAATTTACTTATCCCAAGAAAAATATGCAAGGGATCTTGTGACAAGATTCGGACTCGATAAGTCTTATCCAAAACTGACACCTATTCCTACTACTTGTAAACTGCATAGAGATGACAAATTAGATCAAAAATTGTATCGATCTATTATTGGTAGCCTTTTATATCTTACAGATACTAGACCTGATATTTCTTTTAGTGTTGGTTGTTGTGCTAGATTTCAGGATGATCCTAAGGAATCTCATCTTTCAGCTGCAAAAAGGATCATACGATACGTCAATCACACTGTCGGGTATGGTCTATCCTACACTTTTGATACTAACACTAACCTTTCTGCTTATTTTGATGTTGATTGGGCAGGATGTGTAAAAGACAGAAAAAGTACATCAGGGGGTTTTTACTATGTAGGACTGAATCTTGTGGCTTGGTATAGCAAAAAACAAAATTTATAATCCCTGTCTACATGTGAAGCAGAGTATATTGTTGCGGAATCATGTTGTACCCAACTTCTATGGATGAAACAAATGCTGGCTGACTATGGAGTTGATACTGGAATAATGAAGATCTTTTGTGATAACTCTAGTGCAATTGTAATCACTGAGAATCCCGTTGAGCACTCAAGAACAAAGCACATTGATATAAGGTACCATTTTGATCGATATCTTTATGAGAATTATATCATAAATATGGAATTTGTTCCTTTTGAACAACAATTGGCTGACATTCTCACCAAACCATTAGACACTGCTACATTTCAACACTTACGGCAGTCCATTGTTGTTGTTTTGGTTCATCAGTTGCTTCCATGACTCTTGTCCCTGTGCCTATCTCGATCTTTTGGGCAATTGAGTTGGAACTCCACTATGTATTTACTTCAAGTTTACGTTTGTGTACATAGGTCGATTTTCTGTCAAGTCGTTTAGTGTGTTGTGTCCAAACAAATCCTTCTTTTCTTTTTGAAATTAAGGTCTCTCTTGTTGTTCTTTCGGGAATGACATTTTATGAGGGAGAGTTCTTAATTGAACTTGTGCTTAATTTCCAAATCTTTGTGCGGAGTGCGGCCGTGGAATATTATAGGGGTTATCTTGTATCTTTATAGACTCCTTGATGAATGAATTTAGCTTCGGCTTTATGATTGCATCTAAATAAGATGATATATGCTTTCTTTTGGTCATGAAATGTCTCTTTAGGAAATTTCATTAGGATCCCGTTCTTGTACCTTTGCCAATTTTATTGACAAAAAGGGGGAGATTTAATATGTAGTTCACACTACAAATACATATGGTTTTCGGATCATTATTTAAGGAGGAGTGGTTTCCATGAGAGATGGAGTATTGACTAAGGGGAAGTGACATATCACCATAGTATTGTTTTTAAAGTTGTGATACAATTGAACTTTGACGCTGTGTAATGATACTATGACACTATAAAACAATGATTGAGAACTCTTGTTTTCTCGTTGTTATATCTACGGATTTTCAACAACGATGATGCTAAACTTACAACCTTTGGGATCATTTGAGTACTTGGAAGTGACGAAGATTTCGAGTAATGTTGAAGATTAGGCATGTGGAATAGGAGCTACAAAAGTTTATTTATATATTTTTTGTACTCCATATGTATTGATAGTTTTGTCACTAAAATTGAGAAGGGGGGAGATTTTTAGAGCATTGCTCGGTCGAACTCGCATGCGTTGCTATCTCAAGCATGTTTGTCAATGTTAGTGATCAAAACTATATGTTCTGATTTCTAGTCTACTATAACTAAGGTCACAGACTAGGATAAAAAGTATCGTTGAGCTCAAGAACCCCATGAAAATCATCATACAAGATGAAGGACTACTCAAGGAACTGGTGTATCTTCATCGACTAAAAGGTATGTGGAGACTTGAACTTATCTATCACTCAAAAGTTTATTTATCTTCTATCTTGAGACAAAAGTCGTTTTGCTATATAAGCTTAGATTGTACACATTTGGTATTTCGAGCCGAGTTTATCTCGCCTATCTATTTCTCGAAATATGTGTTGGTAAGCTTTCGCTTTATCCAAGTTCATCCTTACCTAGTGACGAAATTCATGTTATGTTTCAATCACTTTGTAAATTGCTCTGACGAAAAATGGTTTGTGAATAACAACTATATAACGTCCTCTGAGAATGTTTCAATGATTGAAATGAGAGTTTAGATTATATAACCATTGAAGGATATAAGCATTGTTGTGGAAACACATATATGTATAAGTCCTTATTCCTTGAACCGAAGTAGTGCGTGATCTAAGTCCGCGAAATGGAGAAGTTCTCAGATCCGAGAATTTCTGCTGGAGTTTGTGAACTCCATCCGGGAACTTAACCCCTCGAACCTAGTCCGCGAACTTGAGTAGTTTATTCATATCAACTAAGGAATGCAATTGAAAACCGTGGCTATATAGTTCATGAACCGATTTAAGTAAATCAAATCATTTTTGCTTAAATTGTGTCTTGTGTAGTACATGAGATTTCCTTGCAATTGAACAACTCTCTAACTAGTTCATTTGAGTCATTTGAACTAGTTATGGTGAAGAAGAATATGGTTGATATGAAAGTGATCATATGGCTAACCAGTTGGTTAACTATTGTTGAACCAACTAATGTACAAGTTTGGGTACGATGTAAATATTAGCTTGAATCTAGTCAGGTTTTCATCTAACGGTGAATATTGAATGCTTTGTTACCAAGCTAACATTGATTGCAAACTTTGATTTGAAAGACTATATAAGGGAGAACTCTAGCAACTGAGAAACCTAATACCCATACATTCTGTGTGATACTAGTTGTGCTAAGCTAGAGTCGATTCTCCTTTAACCTTTGGTTTCTTCTTCTAAACCAGGTTAACGACTTAAAGACTTCATTGGGATTGTGAAGCCAGACCGATACTACTTTATCGTAGTTGTGTGATCTGATCTTGCTATTTTTATCATACGAGTACAATTGTAATAATTGGCTTGAGATTTCTATCTCCGATAGGCAAGATAAAAAGCAATCACAAACATCTTCGTCTCATCGTTTGTGATTCCACAATATCTTTTTTCGCTGCGTCGATTAAGACTATTGTGAGGTGATTGATAATACTAGGCTGTTCTTCGGGAATATAAGTCCGGATTATCAATTGGTTCCTGTTCACCTTGATTTATCAAAAGACGGAACAAAACTCGTAGGTATATTCGTGGGAGACGGATTTATCTATTACCATAGACTTTTCTGTGTGATACATATTTGTTTATTAAAGTCTTCGAGTTTGGGTCGTAGCAACTCTTATTTGTGGGTGAGATCATCTAAGGGAATCAAGTACGTAGTATCCTGCTGGGATCAGTGACGTAGGAGCATAACTATACCTTGGATCAGTATGAGATTAATTGGGGTTCAACTACAGTCCAAACCGAATTTAGTTTGGAGTAGGCTAGTGTCTGTAGCGGCTTAATACAGTGTGTGTTCAATCTGGGCTAGTTCCCGGGGTTTTTTATGCATTTGCGGTTTCCTCGTTAACAAAATTTTGGTATCTGTGTTATTTATTTTCCGCATTATATTTTGTTATATAATTGAAATATCACAGGTTATGCGTTGTTCAATCAATTAGAATATCCGACCTTTTGGTTGTTGATTTAAATTGATTGACACTTGGATATTGGTCTTTGGTACCATCCAAGTTATCTCTCTAGTATTTGATAAAGACTCGCAAATTTCTATTTGCTTGAGTATATATAAAATCGAGAGATTGAGATATAAACTCTTTGATATACTTTTTATCTATATTGAGTCTGACTGTCTAGTTGATTCTCTAGAAAGTATATTGGAGTTTGTCCATACAGATTGCTAAGCGAAATATTGGGTGTGGTTGTTAGAACCTCGATTTTTCAGATTTAATATTGCAAAGAAAAAATTACGAGTTCAAATTTGTATTGGTTAAACTCTCGAAATATGATTCGAGAAATGAATGCTCATATATCCTTAGCAATCTTAGTTTGAACAATGTACTGTTCACAAACTACTTTTTTCCAAGTTCATCATTTGGAAATTTCCCAAGCAATAATGCATATTGTCTATGGATATTGGGAATGATTCTGATTAAATTATGAGAGATTTTGAACTGCTTGGCGCAAGGAACACATACTTGTATGTATAGGTTTGGAAACCACTACCATCTGACTTCCCGAACTGCCAAGTTTTGCAAACCTCTATGGCCTGAATTCGGGAACTTTCAAGGTTTGAAAACCTAACCAGTTTCAGCACTAACAGAAATTCACGAACTATTCTACGTGACTATGTTCGCTTTTGCTACAACTCTCATAGACACTTTGAAGACAACTTTACTCATAAAATCACTTTGGGCTTGTGGATTGTTGTTTAGTCTTGAGAGTTATTGAACACTGCTAAGTGCTTGTAAGTTCAAAAACATGTTTTCCACTATGGGATATCATTGTGCATCGTTCCAAAACCCTGGACCATAGTGTATCTTATTATATATAGTTTCAAGGAGGACTTTTCACATGCTTACATGAATTCATAATAAGAATTCTATCAATATAACCTTAGATTGAATTCGAAGCTACCTGTAGCTTGAAAATATATAAATAAAGAGACTCATACGTCATGATTTCTTAATCCCTGAAACTCTTGTGTCCTATTTACAAATCTAGAGTCGTCCTCTACAACCTAGGTTCTTCATAGAACTGTATTTTAGGTTACGAATTCAAAGACTTCACTTAGAAATTCATAAATTCCGGCCAGACTATCTTTTACCTAATAGTTTGTGTATTCAGATCTTGTTCTTATCGATCCTTGAGGTTTTCGGAACTTCGGATCAGGAAAGAGATATATAAAAATCACAAAGTTTTCTTCGTCTCAGACTTTATGATTCCTCAAGATAGATATCTAAAGTGTTCTTTGATTTTTTTGAATTGTTCTTGAGAGGTGGTTGGTAATCGAGGATTCTCATCTAATTGAGTGTAAGTGTTCCGGATTCGTGAGGTTTGCTGGACTTTGTCTACTGCAAACATATTTGCAAACCTAGATCAAACTTATCAAAATGGAAATAAAATAGGCTTGTCGATTAGAGGAAGATATATACCAAAAGTCTTCACTGAGGTTGAATCAACCCTTAGGTTATACAGGACGTTAGCTAAGGGAATCAAGTGCATAAAATCTTGCGAGGTTCAAGAGACGTATGGAATACAACTACATCTGAATTGCTTGGAGAGCTAATAGGCTCTCAACTATATTTCAATCTGAAGTATGATAGTATGATAGTGTCTGTAGGGGTTTAATATAGTGGGTGCTGATCTGTCTTAGGTTTTGAGCTAAATATGGTGGTGTTTTGGGTGACTTTCGAAGTCGCAATTGAGAAACAAGTACATCAGTAACGGAAACAGATCTATGGGGTTTATTTGTGGCATAAAATTAGGGATACATTCAACTATAGGTTGAATATATAGTCTTCTACTAATATGAAATTGGTATTTGTTTTGATACCATTGCAGATGATGATACTTGATTGAATATTTACAGTCTTGTACTTTTGTAAGTCTTCTTCTTATACAAAAAAACACACTTTTTTCCTCGACAGTTGAAAAATGTAGTGTATCTTTCCTTATTTTTATCGATCTGAAAAAATAAATTGGGAACAAGAAAAATGAGTTCACAAACGATTTGGGTGGGTATAACCTCCAGCCACCCTATCCAACCCGCGGTAATGTGGGTCGGGTAAAAACCGACCCATTGTAATGTTAGGTTGGTTGTGGGTGACAACTCCTATTACCCGTCATCAGTGGGTTGGGTGGTGGGTGAGGCCAAAACCGACCCAATCCAACCCATGTGCAGCCCTAGATCTCGGACATTGATTTTTGACATTTTCTAAGAACTCTTCTACACATTCAGGTACACAAACTGTAACACCCCGTGTTTTTAACATGGCGCATGCTCAACGATGCGTCATGGCATGAGATGAAGCTTCATCTCAAGTTCAGTTGGGTAGAAAAAGGAACATTGGCCTAGGCCAATATGGTGCCAACAATGGCATATTTCGTGGGAATATTGGCTAAAGGCCAATAACGCGCCAAAGTGGCGCATTATATTGATCATATTGGTCAAGGCCAATATGGCACCAAGAAGGTGAAAGTTGTAAGCTATATTGGCCAAATGCCAATCTCGCATCAAACGGTCCATTAGGCCAATTGGGTAGATGGCCTTGAGCAAATCTAGTGCTAACATAGCATATTGCCATGTTATTGGCCTACGACCAATATAACATCACTGTGTTGCATCAGGTCAGAGCAGGTTGGCCTTGTCAATGCACAACTACCATAGATGGATATTGGAGTAGCATATGTGCCAAAAGCCAGAAGTACAACCATCATGGGCCTTCACTAGAAAATGTTCAGTCATCATGGACGGATATTGGAATTGACCTGTGGACCAGAACTGAATGTACATTCATCATGGAGGGTTATTCAGAGAAGCATGGCAACGACCATGAATAGTGAAGCAAGTACCTCAAAAAGTGTACTTTGTGAATCTCATTTTCCTCCCCAACTTTCAGTTGTAATAATGTTAATAGAACATATATATGTAGGGGTATTTGGTTGATGGTGCATATACGGACTATGCACCAAGTAAGCTTCATATATAACTTAGCCGAGATAGCATAAATGATGCTTATGCCTCATTTGTAGTTGCGTAGCCTTGCCAACGAAGAATATGATGCTTAGGCATCACTATGCCATGCCGCGAACTAAAGATGCATCACCTTGATGCATATTAACGGAATGACCTATACGGACTAGGTCATTACCATTATTGCTTGGTCACGACCTTGCAAACGAGTAGGTTTAAGTTGTCTTCCCTTCAAGGATGAACTATGGTCGGTGCTTGATCCCTTTAGAGTAGGGGAGGGTACGTAGGCAGCCGCAATGAGTTGTAGCATTGCCGTTCCAGCACGTTGTCGCTCATATCATCTAATTGCGGAATGACTGCGGCATATTGGCCTCTCATATCATCTGGATCGGTATTGTGATGCAAGAGATGATTGTGGCCAAATTTGATGAGGCAAGTTGCATTCCATTCCTTGAATGCTCATACTTCCTATCAAGGCATTCGACATAGGCATGCACCAATGACGCATTGGGCTTGGCCAGAAAAGTAAGTTACATCAGTATGCAGGTAGGGGAGCTTGAATAATCCTAAGGAAAGTACGAAATAAGCCTGATTAATGCACCCTTCGTACGAGCAAGACTAGTGCATACTTTCAACAATGCCTAAGTTAAGCAAAGAAGCTATAAATATGTTGTAATAGCCTATGCATAAGTTCAGGGCATGTTTTATGCCTAAAAAGTATTCAAAATCCAGTGATGCATGCAAGATGCATCGGCCATAGCCTTCAAGACTTTATACCCTTATGTTGTGTGGTAAGTTGAAACGGCGTGGAAGATAAGTTAGATGCATCATGCTCCACGAGCATGCTTGCAAGGGCAAATGAATATGCATTTTCCTAGTTTTAAGGCCCGGTAAGTAGCATCAGAGTGGCACATCGGGAAAGTTGTGGCCTACGCGCCTTGGGGATGTAGGCGTAATTCTCTGGTCCGTCAGACAAACCTTTGATCTATACGTATTGATTGTGGAAGAGAAAGAGAAAAACACTATGTACAATATTCTTCAAGGGTTTTTATGTACTTTGACCTACTTATGATGGTATTCGTTTTTTTCATACAGGTTGCCGAAAGAAAAAGTTGGTGGTGTACTTGGTATCCCCTCATCTCAATTTTACTCATAAAAAAATTTAAAACTAAAATGCAAATTGTATAACAATATGAAATCCATGTATTATGATTAAAGCATGCAAAATTCATCAGCTCACATGCAAACCTCACTTTTTTAGCTCCCTTAATGGCATTTTTTAACGATGCAGATCCATGTTTACAACATTCAGGTCTGCAACTGCAGCGATTCATGTCCATGCTGTCAGATTGTGAAATTTTGAGTAATTTGTTAGTCGAGAAAAAATATTGCAAAAAATATGATAAGTAGTTATGTACCAGAATTATGGAAAACAATTTTTTGAAATTTACAGGTTCTAACTTGTTAAAACCTAAGAAATTGCACACGAAGAGTTATTGTGGGTTTTAAACTAAAAATCAACCATGAGAAAGAAGTAAATTTACCGAGCCATTCAATTTATTTTTCCAACCGGTCAATTATTTTATGGAAATCATTCTAAACGTAGCTTGTAATTAGGATCAGATTACAAAGTCTAGGTTGATCAATATTTTAGCAGACTTTAATCTTTTTTAGCTAATACTATCCTGATTTTTATAATAATGTTTCTTTATGAACCCATTTTATAGTAACGTTTCTTCTCTTTTTAGCTAATACTATCCTGATTTTTTTATCATAATTTGTTACTTTCGTCTCTTTTTCAAATCTTATATGATTTTAATCAATTTTAGTTTGTTGTATCTTAAAAAATACTTGTAGAAGGTTTTGTAGATTAGCATTTTTTT
This sequence comes from Papaver somniferum, assembly GCF_003573695.1. Taxonomy (NCBI): domain Eukaryota; kingdom Viridiplantae; phylum Streptophyta; class Magnoliopsida; order Ranunculales; family Papaveraceae; genus Papaver; species Papaver somniferum. The sequence continues at coordinate 72,355,638 of NC_039359.1, forward strand.
TTTTCTTGTTACTGGCTTTATTTATTCAAACTTTAGTTCTATCGAATTTGATAATGTTCTAATTTGTTTTTACAGATTTTCATGGTTGATTCTTGTGTAGTCCCCAGTGGTGGTAATCAGCAGTGATTATAACTAGAACAGATCTTCTGTTGTTTGTCACAGTAGTGTATGCTCATAATAACATTGGTGTTATTGTTATCATCTTCATTCCTAGTTTCAAAAGTCGTTTGAAACATCGGTAGTCCATCCATCTATTTTCATTATCAACAAAGATTTCCCTTTCTCCTAAAACTTGGTTCCTGGTGTCATCATGTATTCAGCTAGATTTACTCAGTGGAATAGCAGATTACCTCTTCTGGTTTCGGCGATTTCATTAATCCGTGATTATAGCCATAATAATGAGAAACTCTCCAACTTTCTCTCATTAAAAATTTCCGGTGAAACTGTCAAACCAAAATCACGGAAATATTTATGGAAACAAGAAAATCCTCGTACTGTCCAAGACTTTTATAACCCAATTAGATATCCGTCTAAAAACATAATCCTTGAAACTCCTAGACAAACAAAAAACAACTCTTCTCTCTGTCATAACCATTGTTGGAAGATGGCTACTCAAAATAGTCGTACAGAAAATCTCAATTCAAGGATGCAATCTGCAAATATTGGGAATAGCTCAACAAGGCCAATAAGAAGAATCATTGCTGCTGCTCAAAATGCTTCTGATGCTGTTGAGGAATATACTTTTAGCTTGTTGGGTAGAATCATTTTCAAAAAACCTCTGGATCATGAAGATGTGAAAAAAGAAATCAATTTCCGGTGGAGAAGCTACAGGAGGTATCAAATTATTACTAAAGGGACCAATTTGTTCCTATTTCGATTCCAACAAAGAGAATCCTGTGATGGAGTGCTTGCAAAAACATGGGATGTATTGGGTCATCTGTTGTCTCCTATAAGGTATGACCCTAACATACCAATCAATGATCGTCAATTCATCCATCATATCTGGAGTGTGAAGCTAAGAAACTTGGGGAGTATCATTTTGAATGAACATTTAATTAATGAAATATGTAAGGATATTGGGAAGAGAGTTATACCAGAAGGAAGGAGAAGGCTACCAAGAGGTAGTGTGACTAATACTGTGTATGTTGAGGTAAAACTCAAAGAACCATTGAGGAGAGGGGGTTGGATAGATACACCTAATGGACAAAGACTTTGGGTCATTTATCACTATGAGATGCAACCATACAAGATCTGTAAGGAATGCTGGGTAGTTGATCATGAAGAAGCTGCCTGCAAAAGACTAGCTCAAGAGTAGAAAGTGAAAGCAATGACAGGTGAGGAATACGTTGTTTGGAGTCAAACAGATGAATACATAACTATTTCGGGTGCGGATTTAATGGATGGAGGGGCTGAAATAGAAGCGGGTGCCATTAGTAATTCTATAGCAAACATGTCTTCTAGACTTCTACTGCTAGAGAAGAATCGGTCTCAGAACTAGATGAAATGGAGGAGTATGATTTGAGAAGGAGTAAGAGAACAAGAGAAGAAGGGCCGACAACAAATCCAACATCAAATCTTCTCAATTCAATCAATACCCATATTAATCCCATTTACCAAACTACAAACAATAGTTTTGGGGAATCTACTGATTTTGATATCCATGAAGAGAATAGGATGGAATACCAGCAAAATTATGTTGAAGAAAACACTGTAAGAGCATTTGATAGCGCAGAATTTGTTCATGGAGGGCTGACTACACAGAATCACCATGTAAATTCTGCTAATCATCATCATCAGGTTTTTTTTCTAAACCCTAAAAACTGCCCTCTTTCTCTTATTTTTTTAAATTCTGATTATTATTTGAAATTGTTGTTCTTGGGTAAGTTAAATTCTCATTATCAAAATTGGGTGGAATTTAGATTACATATTTTTGGAAAACAGAGAGTGGTTAGGGAGAGTTTCTCTAAAGCCATAGACATGAAGGTTTTAGCATGGAATGTCCAAGGGTTTGGTAACAAGCATACTAGATTTTATATTAGGGACCTAGTTAGATCAAATGATCCTGATGTTGTCTTTCTCTCAGAAACTAAGAATAGACATGAAAAAATGGTTAGGTATACAAACCAGTATAATTACCCTAATTATTGGTATGTGAATCCTATTGGCTTGTCTGGTGGTCTGTTTTTACTTTGGAAAGATGGTTTGTTGCTTGATGTGGTGGACTGTAACAAAAATTTCATTGTTTTTCCTGTACAATTTGATGCTAGAAGTGATAAAGTCCTCCTTGTGTGCATGTATGGTGCTTTGGATGACCTTAGTATAGATAGGCAGTGGGAATTTCTAGCTAGACTAACTGGTAGATTTCATTGTCCTTGGATAGTAATAGGTGATTTAAATTTCATTATCAGAAAGGAGGAAAAACTTGGGAGTCTCCCTGTTATGTAATCACAAATTGATAAAGTCACAGATCATCTTGATTTCCTAGGATTGAATGACCTAAATTTTATTGGTAACCCATTTAAGTGGTCTAATAGAAGGGATAATGATAGTGTGATATTTCAGAGAATTGATAGGGCGCTTGGAAATGATAGATGGTTTGACTGCTTTCCTGACTGTATTGTGTACCACTTGATTGCCTTAGGGAGTGATCACTGTCCGATTCTTCTTGTTAGTTCTAAAAGTGACAATAACACTAGAAAGCCATATAGGTTTAATAAGTGTTGGTTTTTAAATAGCTCGTGCAAGGAAATCATAAGTGGTAATTGGAAGACACATGTTAGGGGTTCTCATGCTTTTAGGCATACTAGATCTCCTAGTAATGTAAAACAGCACCTCAGGGAGTGAAATATTAATATTTTTGGCAACATTCAACATCAATTGAAACTAATTCAGGATCAGTTAGCGGCTGTTAGTGGTAACAGCCATAATCTGAATATGTCAAGGGTGAAGGAACTTGAAAAGGAACTTAGATATTGGTACGATGTGCAGCAAGATTTCTATTCTCAGAGAGCCAAGGAGAACATTCTCTCTTATGATGATAGAAATACTAGGTACCTTCATGATAAAGTCAATTTTAGGAAGAGAATAACTCAGATTGATTCCATACAGTCTGATATTCGTGTCTGGTTGACTGACACACGTAGTATAGCTAATGAGCTTAAGAGACACTTCTCTCATATTTGTCGAACAACAAATCCTCCTAATTCGGATTGTATGCTTAATGATATTACCCCTTGTATTTTTGCTGAAGAGAATGCCTTCCTCACTAGTGCACCTTCGCCTGAAGAGGTTAAGGATATCGTTTTCCAGATGTAACCTTGGACTGCTCCGGGACCTGATGGGTACCCCCCGGGGTTCTACCAGGAGATGTAGGATGTTGTGGGTGAGGATACGGTTAGAGTATCTCAAGCCTTCTTTCATTCTAAGCATCTCTTAAAACAGATGAATCATAGTTTCATCTCTCTGATTCCAAAAATCCAGTGCCCAAAACGTGCTTCTGACTTTAGGCCAATAAGTCTAAGTAATGTTTCGTATAAAATCATAAGTAAGCTGTTAGATAGTAGGCTCAATAAAGTTATGGATAAGTTTATCAGTCTACACCAAGATGTTTTTCTTACTTCTAGACAAATAACTGACAACATAGTCATTTCCCATGAGGTTGTTGATACTATGATAAAGTGTAAAGCTAAAATTAAAGGGCTTATGGCCATCAAGCTAGATATGTCTAAAGCCTTCGATAGTATAGAGTGGAAATTTCTAATTGATGTGCTAAGAAAGCTAGGATTTAATGATGATTGGTGTGAAATGATATATGCTTGTGTGTCTACTGTTTCTATGTCTGTGCTACTTAATGGCTCGACAGGTGATCTTTTCCATCCCACTAGGGGTCTTAGACAGGGATACCCATTGTCTCCCTATCTGTTTATCATTTGTATGGAAGCCTTCTCTAGGCTCATCCTTGTTGCTGAAACAAAAGGTGATATAGAAGGAATTAGGGTAACAAAAGACAGTCGAGCAATTAGTCACTTATTTTTTGCTGACGACTGTCTCATCTTCGCGAGAGCTAATAACAAATGTGCTACTCATCTTGATAATATCATTAAGCTCTTTAGTAGACACTCGAGACAGTCAATCAACCTTGACAAGTCTGGGATTGCCTTCAGTCCGAAAAAGAATGTTGAAATTAAAATGTAGATTGTTAGTAGTATAGTAATTAAGAGATGATCTCTCCAAGACAAGTATTTAGGGGTCCCTCTTCTCATACAGAAGAACAAGACATAGACTTTTGGGCATTTGGAGGAGAAATTCCATAATAGGCTAGCAGCTTGGAAGAGTAAACATTTTAACCAGCTTGTTAGAACCATAATGACTCAAGCAGTGCTTGGGTCATTGGCTTCTCATCACTTAGTTGTCTTTCCTATGCCAGGAAAACTCACGGATAGGTTAGACAGTATACAGAGGAAATTTTTTTGGAATAAAAAACAAAATGTGAAAGGTTTCAGTCCCAAGGGTTGGGATACAGTTGCCATGCCTAAAGTTCTAGGGGGTTTAAACATAAAGAAAAATGCTGATATGAATAATGCTCTTCTAGTTAGATTAGCTTGGAGAATGCTGTGTGAATCTGACTCCTTATGCACTAAACTTTTGAAACATAATTATTTTCCTTTGGGTAATCCACTTCATACTGCTAATGAGAATGACTCGTGGGTGTGGAAAGGGATATATGCAGGGCTAGAGATTATTAAAGAACACTATTGTTGGGAGGTTGGAGATGGAAGGAGAATCTCTATCTGGAATGATAGGTGGATCCCTGGTAGGAATAAGTTAGTCTCGTCTATAGGTAGTTGTATGGCGCTGAATACTGTAGATCAACTTATTATTCACGAAAATCGTACTTGGAACGTGGATCTGTTAAATGTGTTGTTTGATAATGAAACTGTGAGAGATATTTGTAAAATCAAGATACCAATAAAAGGAGAGGATATATTAAGATGGACCCCCTCTCGTAATGGTCTCTTTTCTGTAAAGACAGCTTACAGAGTCATCAATACTGTTGGCCATAATCCAAATTATGTGGCTGAACAACTGCAGTTTCCATGGATCAGATTTTGGAGGGCATCTCTACCCCCAAAATTTTACTTTTCATGTGGAAAATGTGTCCATGATTATCTTCCTGTTAGAGAAAGACTTGCTAGGCATACAACTAATATTAGCTATGCTTGTCCTCTCTGTAATATTGATGCTGAAACTGTTGATCACCTGTTACTAAAATATCAAGTTAGTAAACAGATATGGAGTGCAGTGGATCCTAACCTTGCAGGAATTATTGGTGGGCTGACTTTGAAGAATTGGATTGCTAGCTGGTTCACAAATACTAATGTGCAGGAATGTATGATAATAACTGCAGGATATACCTTATGGAATATCTGGAAAGCAAGGTGCTCTTTGGTATTTGAAAATGTGCAGGTGCAAGTTTCTGGTGTATAAAGAATTGTGAGGAAAGATTTGATTGGAAAGAACACCTAAGTAAACAAAGGACTGGTAACATGAATGTAACAAAAGTAGAGAAACTGTCAGCTGGACCCCCCTTGTTTTGACTTTACAAAGATTAATTTTGATGCTGGTTTCTCTAAAGAAGATAATACAATATTTTCTGGCCTAATTCAGATTAATGGTGCAGGTACATTCCTTGGGGCATGATGTATCCCGTGAGTAGCGGACGATGAGGAACAAGCTGAGGCTAAAGCAGCATTGGAGGCAATCAAGTGGGCGAAATCAGAAAACATTCAGAGGCTGCATCTAGAAGGAGATTGCTTGAATGTAGTTTTGGCTATAAATGGTAGAGTAGGATCCCTTAGATGGACAAATAATTCCATTATCATGGATTGTAAGGAAATATTAAGTAGTTTTTCTAGTTGGGTGTGTGTTTATGTGCCAAGAGATACGAATGAAGTAGCTCATTGCCTAGCAAAAGAAGCTAGGCATAGTAGTAGTTCTATTTTCTGGAGGGATGATTTCCCTGAATAGTTGGAAACTCTCTGCCGAGAGAAATCTATGTTGGTTTTAGTTGAATTAATAGAGTATGTTTTCCTATTAAAAAAAAAATCAAAGACACAACATCTCAATTTTCAAAACTATGCTTTTCGTATAAACTAGAATACGTTTTCTACGGATAAAAATCTAAAAATCCATAATTTGATCAAGATTCAACAAGTAACAAAGAAATGAAACATATAAGTAGAAACAAATACTTCAGCAACATCAAAAACAGCAGCTTGGTCCAAACAATTAGCGAATTCCTCCCGTAACAACCCCATCCTCATCCGGAGTCTCAATTTCTTCATCATGTTATTCAATAATTTGAGAATTGTTATGTAATCACTAATTAATTAACTTGGCTTAAATGTGAACATTTAATTAACTATTTTGGCTTTAAAGTACTGTATACATAGTACTGCATGGACGAACCACTAACTTAGAAATGAGAAAAGAGAATTAGGGTGAAAGGAGTTTTATTACTTCTTCTCAAGTTCTGTTACATTACAAAGTGGGAGGACCACTCGGATATTTATAGCCTCTAACCTTGATTCGGTTAAAACAAGATAAGTATATGTGCCTTCTAAAATTAAAAATCTTCATGGTTAAGTAAATTCAAATGATCTTATCATTGAATGCTCAAAGTAGGTGGATATTGTCCAGAATTCTCTGGATTTTGCTCGAGTGAAAAATGTTGGGCCACACCATACAAGACTTGTTCATACAACATTCCCCTTGGACCACCATTCTAAGAACGTTGCCTCATTAAAACCTTGTCAGACAAATTGGGATTCAAAAAAACTGGTCGGAGAAAAGAGGATACAACACTGGTAGCTTTAAAACCGCGTGGGTCTCCAAAACTTTCTCCCTCCTTCGTTGTGCCAGGAACATAGCTTGGGACAATACCCGAATACGTGAAGATTCTGAAATAATAGTGGTCTCCTCCACAAATTCTCCCGCTGTCAAAACTCTGTCATGAAAACCATTTAGGAAAAATCTGAGCTTAAAGTGAGGGTGGTCGCCATCATGAAGTATTTTCTTTGACAAAACTACGCTAGGAAAAATCACTTGGGACAAAAATCTGAGCGCCAGGAAATACTTCTTACGTTTAAAATTGCGTTCGGAAAACCACTTGGGACAAAACCTAAACACATGCGCCAGGAAAACCACTCGGGAAAAAACCTGAGCGCCTAAAAACTCATAATAATTTTGACGCCAATGAAGATGTTTCCTCGTTAAAAACCTTGTCTGGAATACCCAGTGGGACAAAACCAGACCAGAGGAAAAGAGTACAACGGGCGTAGCCCGATAATGGTGCTGGACACGCATATGCTGCCTCGTTAAAACCTTGACAAGGAAAACCCATTGGGACAAAACCTTAGTAAAGGAAAAAGAGTACGACGCATTTAAGTCCAGCCTATGATTCTACGAGTTTACTTCCCATGAAGCATGACTTGTTAAAGCGATTGGTGGTGCAAATATATATATCCTTCAGAAAACTTCTTTACCATTTGTAGTTTATGGAGGATTGACTGCAGGTATTGCGCCGAGTGCACCACTAGTAATATATACTTTGCATTTAAATCCTCCATCATTGCACACCAAATTTAGTTTTTCCGCTTTAGCTTCAGGCATAACAATGAAAGGCCTTTTGTAATTAAACTCATAAATACCGTAGAATCAATTTCAGCCTCTAAAAGTGTAACCTGCAAAACAAAAGTTAGAACAACAACAAGATAACGCATGCATTATATTCTTACATAGTACTTCTGGACCATAAAGTAATATATTTACGTACGTAACAGACAGATCGATCATGTTCCATTCTAAGGGATCCCATATTAAAAGTGTTAATTAGCAGTACAACAAGCATCACAAGTAACAAAACTGGATACTCTAGTGCATAGACAAATTTTACGCTAGCATGTTCACGAACTTCAGGCCGAGAAATATTTCAATCTCATCGAGATTTCACAATTCAGTTTAAGCGTGGATTTTAACGTTATTAAGGGCTTTTTTAGAAGCCAAAGATGATATCATTACTTCATCCGGATTTTAACCTTAAAGTAATAACATAAAACACATAAAAGGATTGTTAACAAACTTCCCCTTTTCGAATTAGTGATTATGAAAGCCTGACATAGTTCACAAAGTCAGGTGGCTGCCTGAGTCAGAAACTTGAATCCTTCAAGGATTCAATTACTAGTCATAACAAGATGTAATATGAGTCCTTCAGGAACTACCACGCTAAAATGCATCTACATGGGAGAATACTTTTAGTTTTAAAGAACCAATCTTGGGATTCAGCAGGAAACCCGATAAATCGCACCTTGAGCGATTATATTACTCTCTCTGCGCATCATCTCAAATACCAACCTATAACATTCAGGCCTCATAATTTTACGGTGTGAGTCGGATCCGCACTTTTGCGCCTTTTCGAGAGATTCCATCCTCTACCTTAGTTTGAGGGATCAAATTATATGCCTACCAATCACAATGTCGATGTTCCTATGCAGAGGGGTACACAACCACTATTGTAAATTGATAATCGACAATTATAAAGATCCCACACAGTTCTCTAATGCATGCATACTCAACAAAATTTTCACAGACTGGTACCAGCGCCACTTCAGGGACATTATCATCTTCTCATTTTTAATGAGCTATAAACTTAGAAAATGTGGATCATATTCCGATAGTCTCCACGAGAAATATCTGTAATTTCAAGAGTACTATATATTATAAAAGCGATTGGATTCTCTTTTTTGAGGCATATATGAGGCATTCATTCAGGCCTCAAGCATGTCTTAACACACGACTTGGTCATTGTGAGATGCATGATTTAACCTGTTGAGACAACTTCCCGTGTATGCATCCTCAAGCAAGTGACCATCAATATTTTCCCAAAGCTTCTGCAGTTATTTATTTTAATCACGAGTAATCTCCAACACCTCAATTACATCCAATATCTTGGTGTGAAAAAATAAATGAGATGTTTAACGCCAATTCTAGTGGCAGCCATACTTTCTTTGATCAGGATAAAAACTTAATCAGATAACCTATTTGATTGTCGACATCTCTTACTACAACCTTTAGGTGATGTTTGTCATATCAATGACTTCAAAGGAGAGCCCTTGAATATGTCGACATAATACGTGCTAGACGACAGTCTTTCTCCCCCTGGTTAAGGCGGGAGAATCTTTTTTTTTAGGTTATCAACATAATTCTCACCAACTTCTTGTGGTGACATTTGTCCCCCTGATTAAAATGGGAGAACCTTAAAGGTTATCAACCTTACTCACACCAACTTCTGGTGGAAGGTTGTCAGGCCAACTTCTGGTGGCATCTTAGTCTTCCTGATCATGGCGGAAATATTACTATCTCATTTATGGAAACTTCTGGTTCCATAATTTCCTGATTTTCAAAGGAAAATATGCTCATGATAGTTTTGAGGTTTTAATTTAACTACACAAAAAGTACCCAAAAACAGTTGCAAGCTCGACAAGAGATAAGACATTTCACGCCGTTTCTTTTTGACGGCTTACTTCCTCCCCCTAACAGCGAGAATACATTATCATCTTCAATAAGACATTACCAACACATGGTTTTAAATGCCTTATGGATCGTAACCAACATATATAGCTAGGTGACGCTATGAACCCAACACGTAAATTGTAAGGTTGGTTCGCAAGACATAATTGATGGTAAATAGTTGGTTGAGCAATAAACTAAAGATGCTTAAGCAAAGAACTCAACTAGACCACGTCGAGTGCGCACATGTGCTAACTATATGCTCGATATAATACTAACTGAAGGCAAAGCATCAAGAGCCTATCAATTTACCACCAAAATAAATGGACCTACTTAGATAGTCCAAAATGGATAGGAAACCTAATGATTTACACAAATAGTTCGACAAAAACATCATTATGTGTTAATATAAACAAGAGACCATCTAGAAGATGCGTCTACTAATACAGTGAAGTATTAGTTGTCCACAATGTAGGAAAATAATCCCTACAAAATTCCACCATAAATCCTTTTTGCTAGATAGTTGGGTGATTTAGCTGGTTATCGTAAGGCTATTGTTAATGCCAGTTAAAGAGCCAAATGTCTCAGAGGAAGAACAACACGATTTACATCCTTATTCGACGGAAGCTTCAGGTTCTGTAAAGGATGTCCATGAGTATTTTAAATTCTCTACTCATCTTGGTAGAACTTTGGTGTCCATATCGACCATGTCTGAGCATGAAATATCGACGTCGTTAAACTTTTGGCTAATGACACTGTGAGATTCTACTAATAGAATTTTTATATGGCACGCTCCATAAAAGAGAGAGCCTCAAGCTTCTCTAAACGTGCATCTGGCACAAAAACAAACGAAGAAACAAAATACTCCATAAAAATGCTCATTTATCATTTCAAGGTGGAAACGCCAAATATTCTCAAAAACTCAACAGATTCATCAGGAATCCGGAATAATATAAGGCGTTAATAATGATGATTGTTATACCACCAAAATGATACACGCTCTTCCGGAGCCGCCTATCATATTATTATTCGAAACTGAAATGATGTTTACATTTACAAAAATCAAACCTCTTCAAGGTTATAAAATTATTAGTGGTTCCGAAAATCGTGTTTATTGTTCCGTTTTATGAGACAAGTATCTCTATCGTCTATTTAAAATGGATAGATTACTTCAGGAATCAATATCCGTTGTCACAGATAGACGCGAGACAGAAATTAATAATTCATTAACAAAATCAATACATAACCATGGGCTACTTCGGGAACCCAAAAATTCGTGGCTAATTCTTGGAATCCAACTATTTCGATAGACCACTTATGGAGTATATTTTATAGATTACTGCTGGAACCCATGAATTTTGGATTATTACAGGAAGGCACAAAATATATGTTGGTCCGCTTCCGGAGTCGATAACATATCATGGATTGCTTCTGGAATCCATTACTTATAAAAATAAGCAAAGTAAATCAAAAAACTTAAAAAAAAGATAAACATCAAAACACATATGGTACTAATACTATATCAACAAATCTCCAACTTCGTCACACTCAGGGTCAAAGAAATATTATTTTATAAGTGTGTAAATGGATAAACTGTTTATGGCAAAGTCGCCTAGTTGGTCACTTCAGGGACCGCCGATAAGAACGGCTAGTACTTTTGTAACGAGTCACTTCTGGGACCAACGGGCTAGCGAAGCATACATTTTGCACCCATATTATGCCACACGATGTTCCATCTTCTGGTGGAACTATTTCAAAATTTTTGGAGATTATCAAAGCTGAGAAAATCAAATTTACGCTATCTTTCAGGGATGCGATGATTTCTCGCTTTACCGGTATTAAAACCGTTAGTACCATAATAAAATGGTAAAGAAAATTTACAAAGTTCACGGAGTTGCAATATCACCATCCCATACTTACCCATAATTACAAATTAAAATATATATATATATATATATATATATATATATATATATATATATATATATATATATATATATATATATATATGCGCTTTAATTGGGATAAAGTTCAATTTAACTGTACAAATCGAAACATTTAATCCGTTATGGTATCCTGACCACAACAAAAACAATATAGGTAAGTACAAAGTTAAGATCATATTTAATAAACATAAAACATAAAGAATTAGGAAAGGAAAAATAATAATTTCCGCCGATTATAGATGTTGCTCCCGCTATATCTCCTTTAATCGATCAAACGAACACACCACAGCTATGGAGCGATTCGTGCTGATAAAGTGTTATGTAATCACTAATTAATTAACTTGGCTTAAATGTGAACATTTAATTAAATATCTTGGCTTAAAGTACTGTATACATAGTACTGCATGGACGCACCACTAACTTAGAAATGAGAAAAGAGAAATGGGGTGAAAGGAGTTTTATTACTTCTTCTCAGGTTCTGTTACATTACAAAGTGGGAGGACCACTTGGTTATTTATAGCTTCTAAGAGCTTCTCCAATGAAACGTGTGTGAAGAAAAATGTTTTTAACCACGTAGGATCCACTACATTTTTCTTAAAATCTTTCTTCAACCCTAACTTCTTTGACTAACATGACATACTTTTAGATAGATATCCTCTTCCCCAGCCTCTTGTTTCATAGGTTCACCAAGAGAATGTGTATCCATCCTAGTCATCTTTTTTAAATTTAAAAATTCATTTAATTTATTAAAATAATTTTTAATTGTAATTTTTTACCAAATCTAATTTCTCTTTCGTTTTAAATGAATGCAATCTCTAGCACCAGCACTATTGTGGGGATTTTATTATGTAATCAATCACCCGCAACATAATGAAGATCATCGTCATCTTAGTATTCTGCAACATCATTGGATTTGCGATTCTGGAATACTACTCGTTCTTCTTCTCTTTTAATTTGTCTTAATCCATATAAGAATTTCGTAAAAACCCATCGCAAGATCCTCATCATACTTTTTATGATACAAGTAAATGTGTTTGTATTTCCAAAATACTGTAACGGAAGGATACAAATATATATCACAAAACAAATAACAATTAAAAAAAAAGAAATATGAACAAGGTATCAATGTGATTAGCAGATTCAACCCAATTACTAGTAGTCCAAGCATCAAACGAATGCTTTATCCAATTTGAAAATAACCCGAACATAAATACTTGTACACCAATGGGAACAAGTACCGAAATAGCTTTGCTTTCATAAACACATCCAAATAGCTTTGCTTCAGCTACTCAGTAAAATCCAGATCCGTAGGCATTAGAACATTGAATTATTAACATCAAATAATTTTTAATTATGATGAAAATAACATAACAAATAAGCAAAGAAGAGGTTGAAAAGTAAGATGGGTTGGAGAAGGATTTTTATTATTCCTTATATTTAGAGAGATTAAATGCGATATAAGATAAAGGATGTCTTCCCATTATGCCGAGGATGAAGCTCATCACATGACTATTGGAGAAGCTTTAACCTTGAGTCGGTTAAAACAAGATAAGTACATGTGCCTTGTAAAATTAAAAATCTTCATGGTTAAGTAAATTCAAATGATCTTATCATTAAATGGTCAAAGGAGGTGGATACTGTCCAGAATTCTCTGGATTTTGCTCGAGTGAAAAATGGTGGGCCACACCATACAAGACTTGTTCACACAACAAGAATAATTTAAACCAACCTTGGAGCCACATAGAGATTATGAAGCTATTACCAATTTAAACCCAATCTTTCAACCTAGACAAGAATATTGGATCCCCCAACTGTAATCAAAACCAAGAGCACTTAAAATATAGAGATCATATTTCAATATAGGGATAAAGAGGTGACGAATGAAGATACATTGTAGACAGAGAAGGTAGGGAATGAAGAGACGGATGGGGAGGCGAATCGATTTTTCGCGAGAGGAAAAGAAATAATAAAGAAAAGAAATAGGAAGTTACCGATGGATAAGGAGGGCCCCGACAATTGATACAGGGATACCAGTTATACCATTTGGGGTCAACCACAACCATAGATTTATATCTTGGGAGGACAACTTCAGACGTCTCTTTATCTAGAGTTAAGTTAGTCACACTTTGTTTTGTATTTTTGATACCATATCCGAGTTTAACTTTGTTACTGAAAAAGTGGGGGTCTAACAACCACACCAAACAATTCGTTTGGCAACCTGAATAGACAAACTCGAATATACTTTCAAGAGAATCAACTAGACAGTTAGACTCAATCTAGAAAAAAGTATATCAAAGAGTTTTGTATATCCATCTCTCAATTCAATCTACAATCAGCAAATAGGAATTTGAGATCCCGATTGAATATAAGAGAAATAACTCGAACGGTACCAAAGACCGATGTTCAAGGATCAATCAATAACCAAAGGTTGGATTTCCCAATTGATCGATTCACGCAAAACCTATGATATTTCAATTATATAACAAAATATAATGTGGAAAAGAAATAACACAGACATCAGAATTTTGTTAACGAGGAAACCGCAAATGCAGAAAAACCCCGGGACCTAGTCCATATTTGAACACCACACTGTATTAAGCGCTACAAACACTATCCTACGACCAATGAACTTCGTACTGGACTGTAGTTGAACCCTAATCAATCTCACACTGATTCAAGGTACAATTCTTCTACTTATGTCTCTGATCCCATCAGGATACTACGCACTTGATTCCCTTAGCTGATCTCACCCATAACCAAGAGTTGCTACGACCCAAAGTCGAAGACTTGATAAACAAATTTGTCTCACACAGAAAAGTCTATAGGAATATATAGATCTATCTCCCACAGAAATACCTACAAGTTTTGTTCCGTCTTTTGATAAATCAAGTTGAACAAGAACCAATTTATATACCGGACTTATATTCCCGAAGAACAGCCTAGAAATATTATTCACCTCATAATAATCTTAATCGTACTATAGCGAAACAAGATATTGTGGAATCACAAACGATGAGATGAAGATGTTTGTGACTACTTTTTATCTTTCCTATCGGAGATTAAATCTCGAGTCGATCTTAAAGAAAATCGTACTCAAACACGATAGAAATAGCAAGATCAGATCACGCAACAACAGAGAAAATATTTGGGTCTGGCTTCACAATCCCAATGAAATCTTCAAACCTACAGGGTTTCGTGAAAAACCTAAGGTTAAAGGAGAATCGACTCTAGCTTATGAAACTAGTATCACACAGGAGGTGTGGGGATTAGGTTTCCCAGTTGCTAGAGTTTTCCTTTATATAGTTTTCAAATCAGGGTTTGCAATCTAAGTTACCTTGGTAACAAAGCATTCAATATTCACCATTAGATGAAAATCTGATTAGATTCAAAAAAATATCCTTCAACCGTTAGATAAAATTTAGCTTGTTATACACAAATGAAATGTAACCTCTGTTAGAGCACTGCTCGTTCGAACTCGCATGTGTTGCTATCTCAAGCATGTTTGTCAATGTTAGTGATCAAAACTATAAGTCTTGTTTTATAGTCTACTATTGCTAAGTCTCGGACTAGGATAGAAAGTGTAGTTGAGATCAAGAACTCCATGGAGATCATCATACAAGACGAAGAACTACTCAAGGAACTGGTGGAACTTCATCGACTAAAAGGTACGTGGAGACTTGAACTAATCTATCACTCAAAAGTTTATCTACTCTATCTCCTATCTTGAGGCAAAAGTCGTTTTACTATATAGACTTTGACTATACACATTTGCTATTTCGAGCTGAGTTTATCTCGCCTATCTATTTCTCGAAATATGTGTTGGTAAGCTTTCGCTTTGGCCAAGTTTATCTTTACCTAGTGACGAAAGTCATGTTAAGTTTCAATCACTTGAAAATGGCTTTGACGAAAAATGGTTTGTGAATAACAACTATATAACGTCCTCTAAGAATGTTTCAATGATTGAAATGAGAGTTTGGAATATATGGATATATGCATTGTGTGGTAACACATATATGTATAAGTCCTTATTCCTTGAACCAAATTATGCGTACTTTGTTGATCAGGAAAACCGGAAAACCAGTCCGCGAACTCAGTCCAAGAACTGTCAGAAGTTCTCGACCCGAGAAAATCTGCTGGAGTTTGTAAACTCTTCCGGGAACTCTGTGTACTTGAGATGGTTATTTCTATAGACGATTATTCGTGAAATTAAACTTATATAAACTAAAGAATGAAAGTTTGCAAACCCTGGCTATAAAGTTCATGAATCTATTCGAGTGAATCAAATCGTTTTTGCTTCGATTCTGTCTTGTATACTTCTATAAGATCTAAGCAATTAAAGAACTCTCTAACTAGTTCATTTGAGTCGTTTGAACTAGTTATGGTAAAGAAGAATATGGTTAATATGAAAGTGATCATATGGCTAACCATTTGGTTAACTATTGTTGAACCAACGAATGTACATGTTTGGGTACGGTTACACAAACCTAAAATCGTGCATTTCTATTGTGTGTAACAAGCTAGGTTTTCGATCTAACAGTTGAAATATATTAGCTTAAATCCAATCAGGTTTTCATCTAAAGGTGAATATTGAAGGTTTTGTTACCAAGCTAACATTGATTGCAAACCCTTATTTGAAAGACTATATAAGGGAGAACTCTAGCAACTGGGAAACCTAATCCCTACACCTTACGCGTGATACTAGTTGTATTAGCTATAGTCGATTCTCCTTTAACCTTAGGTTTCTTCTTGCAAACCAGGTTAACGACTTGAAGACTTCATTGGGATTGTGAATCCAGACCGATACTACTTTCTCGTAGTTGTGTGATCTGATCTTGCATATTCTATCGTACGAGTACAATCGTAAAGATTGGCTTGAGATTGATATCTCCGATAGGCAAGATATAAAAGTAATCACAAACATATTCGTCTCATCGTTTGTGATTCCATAATATTTTATTTCGCCGCGTCGATTAAGATTATTGTGAGGTGATTGATAATTCTAGGTTGTTCTTCGGGAATATAAGTCCGGGTTATCAATTGGTTCCTGTTCACCTTGATTTATCAAAAGACGGAACAAAACTCGTAGGTATTTTTGTGGGAGACAGATTTATCTATTACTGTAGACTTTTCTGTGTGATACATATTTGTTTAATAAAGTCTTCGAATTTGGGTCGTAGCAACTCTTAGTTGTGGGTGAGATCAGCTAAGAGAATCAAGTGCGTAGTATCCTGCTGGGATCAGAGACGTAAGGAGCGCAACTGTACCTTGGATAAGTGTGAGATTGATTGGAGTTCAACTACTGTCCAGACCGAAGTTAGTTGGTAGTAAGCCAGTGCATGTAGCGGATTAATACAGTGTGTGTTTAATCTGGACTAGTTCCCGGGGTTTTTCTGCATTTTCGGTTTCCTCGTTAACAAAATTATGGTGCCTGTGTTATTTCTTTTCCGCATTATATTTTGTTATATAATTGAAATATCATAGGTTGTGCGTTATTCAATCAATTAGAATATCCGACCTTTGATTGTTGATTTACATTGTTGACACTTGGATATTGGTCTTTGGTACCATCGAAGTTATCTCTCCTATATTTAATCAGACTCGCATATTTCTATTTTGCTTGACTAAGGATTAAATCGAGAGATCGAGATATTATAACTCTTTGATATACTTTATTAAGATTGAGTCTAGTTGATTCTCTTGAAAGTATATTGGAGTTAGTCCATACAGATTGCTAAGAGAAATATTGGGTGTGGTTGTTGTACCACCGCTTTTTCAATTGGTATCAGAGCAGACAAACACATTTAAAGATCTTACAAGTCTGTGTTTGTAGCGATCTGACTCTATGGACAGAAATGTTATCTCAATAAATGCACCACCAGATCCAGGGATTGCAGAATTCTCTTCCATGTCTGATTTAATTAAATCTGTAGAAGAAATTTTGTCTAAAACTTCACCAGGTTTAAAATCCCTTGAAGTTTTTTTAGGAATTGAAAAGAAACCTTAAAGCTTAACTTATGATGTTGATTTAGTTATCCAGAAAGAACAAGAATCTCTTGATAGATTAATTGAAGTTATGATGAATAATATTCATGTTGAGGTTGACATTGATTTATTAATCAGTGAGAGCAATGCTCCTCCTCTGTGTAATCCAACTAGTTGTAGCAAACTAAGCGGTTTACGAGAAGAGTTCAAGTCTAAGTCCTCCGATTGTACCACCTCTAAACATGAATCAATTCATTGGTCAATTCCTGATACATCTTACCAAGATAATAGTATTATCCCTTCTTATAAAGAAATTAGGATGTCTCTTTTTATAAAAGAGTTTCCCTGTGTGATACTGAAAATTACCTGCAGAAACTGGTTTTTGTAAGGTATAAAATAAGAAATCAGAAACACATTTTTTCTTGTGCTCTCTGGATGTTCTTTGAAAAACTTATAAAAACAATTCCTTGGGTTTCTCTCAATACTGTGATTTGTAAAAACTTTTGGAAAGAATCTCTTTCTTGGTGTCATGCTGTGCAAGAACAATTTTTGTTTCTACGAAAATTGTTTCAAAACAAATGAATGTTGAGCTATTGCTCATTGTTTGTTCCAAATGAGCCCTTGTCTTGCACACGAGTGGTTCACATACTTTGAACCAGAACCGTCTCATGGACTAATCCATTTCTCGAACGTGTCAAAATGGTTCACTTGACACATAAAAGAAAAAAAGAAGAATCACTTTGATTCTTTCACCCTTCTTCCTCGCCTCTCCAGTTTGTAAATGAAGGAGAAACCAAACAGTTCACTCACCTCTGGCTTCATCGATTCTTCGTTTATTAACCAAATTGATATTGGTTTGTGTCATTGAACTCAGGAGAATCTCGCATACCTTGGGTTAAGAACGGTTTTTGTGGTTGTCAATCGTTTGCATCTCTGCCATTAGAAACAGGTCACGAACCAAGTAAGTCTCCTAAATCGTTCTTGTAATTTCACACTCAACAATGGCTCAAAAAAGAACAAGGCATGTTGGAAGCTCAAGACGACAAAATAGGAATGAGTACTTCTATGATTCAAGTATCTGTACTAGGTTTGTTAACCCTGCTGCCCGTGTACTTTATTTGGAGTACAAGAATAAACAACCTATTTGTGAAAGATATTATGATGAGTCAGAAATTGATGTACCTGGTTTATCTGATTTTTTCAAAAAACATTGCTGGGGTATTATTCACAAACCATTAGGAACTGCCTATGTTGAGATGACTGCTCAATTTTATGCCAATATCCATGATACAGACGTTGTCAATTGCATGTTCAAAACTGTAATACGAGGTGTCTATTTCACTGTAGATCGACAGGTTATTGCTTACTTGCTGGATTTGTCTCATGTTGGTAATGCTCGATTTCCTCCTCTTGAGAATGAAAGTTTGACGCCACAAGTGATGTCAAGTCGTCTTTTTAACAAAGATGTCTCTCGGAGAGATGGTAAAATCTATGTTGGAGGTGCTAGTTTGTTTCTTAAAGTTGCTGCAAAGCTCATTGTGTCCAATATGATGCCCAACACTGTTGACAACAATCTATGGACTAGATCTCTGGCTGAATTCATCTTCTATATTGTTGAAGAAAGAGACATCGATTTCTATGGACTTATTGTCAATCAGATGATAAGTGTGAAATAGACTCCAAGTAAAACTCCAGGTTTTCCTTGCCTCATTTCAAGGATTTGCAGTCACTTCAACATTACTCCCATTGGGACTGAGAGTGGTGGTCCAAAGGTTCTGAGTCAGTCCAGCGTCAACAAGATGAGGCAATCAACTAGTACTCCAACAAGTTCTGCCACAACTGCAAACTATGAAATTCTTCGTCTTCGAAATGAAGTGGACAGTATGAAAGAACAGTTGGAATAATCTGAAGCTGAAGATCCAAATCTAATCGAGAAATTTTATGAGATTTCCAGAGACTTTTATGGGAGGAGAGAATGATTCCTGTGAAAAATTATTATTATCTGTTAAACTTCTTATATGGAACTACTTTTAACTTCTATTGGCTGTAATAACTTGCATGTTTAGCTTTGAATGATCCTTTATTTCAATTAAAATTGCTACATGTGTTAGTACCATAAGAAGCACAGATTCAATGTCAAAAGGTATCTCGTTTATATGTCGATACAAGATCGATGAACTTTTGACAAACAAAAGTTAAGCCTATTATGTCATTATTGGTGGAAGATAGGATGAACTTTTGTTTACGAGGATTATGTCTATTGTATGTCATTGTTCATATAGTGATGGAAAATAGAATGAATCCTTGTCTATTCCGCAGTATTATCTTCCCCGATCCATATTTTTATGTATATACTGTGCGGCTCCGTAAGTTTTCTTATGTTGAGCATTTCCGATTTAATTAATCATGGGTTCTCTTGTGGTTATTTGAATTGAGTATTAATTGGACTCAAATTAATATTCGTATGTGATATTTTATGTCCAAAGAAATCCTTATTTTCTTATGAAATTAAGGTCGCTATTGTTGTTCTTTCGAGAATGACATATTATGGGGGAGAGTTATTAATTGAACTTGTGCTTAATTTCCAAATCTTTGTGGGGAGTGCGGCTGTGGAATATTATAGGGGTTATCTTGTATCTTTATAAACTCCTTGATGAAAGCATTTAGCTACGGCTATATGATTGCATCTAAACAAGTTGATATGTGCTTTCTTTTGGTCATGAAATGTATCTATGAAAATTTTCATTAGGATCCCGTTCTTGTACCTTTTCCAATTTTATTGACAAAAAGGGGGAGAATTAATATGTAGTTCACACTACAAATACATATGGTTTTTGAATCATTATATAAGGGGGAGTGGTTTCCATGTGAGATGGAGTATTGACTAAGGGGGAGTGATACATATCACCATAGTATTGTTGTTGAAGTTGTGATACAATTGAACTTTTATACTACATAATGATACTATGACACTGTATAACAATGATAGAGAATTCTGTTTTCTCATTGTTATAGCTACGGATTTTCAACAACGATGATGCTAAACTTACAACCTTTGGAATCATTGGAGTACTTGTAAGTGACGAAGATTTCGAGTAATATTGAAGATTAGGCATGTGGAATAGGAGCTACAAAAGTGTATTATTTATTTTTGTATTCCATATGTATAAATAGTTTTATCACTAAAATTGACAAAGAGGGAGATTGTTAGAGAACTGCTCGGTCGAACTCGCATGCATTGCTATCTCAATCATGTTTGTCAATGTTAGTGATAAAAACTATAAGTCTTGATTTCTAGTCTACTATAGCTAAGTCTCGGACTAGGATAGAAAGTGTACTTGAGATCAAGAACTCCATGGAGATCATCATACAAGACGAAGAACTACTCAAGGAACTGGTGGAACTTCATCGACTAAAAGGTATGTGGAGACTTGAGCTTATCTATCACTCAGAAGTCTATCTACTCTATCTCCTATATTGAGATCAAAGTCGTTTTACTATATAGACTTTGATTATACACATTTTCTACTTCGAGCCGAGTTTATCTCGCTTATCTATTTCTCGAAATATGTGTTGGTAAGCTTTTTCTTTGGCCAAGTTCATCTTTACCTAGTGACGAAATTCATGTTAAGTTTCAATCACTTGAAAATGGCTTAAACGAAAAATGGTTTGTGAATAAAAACTATATAACGTCCTCTAAGAATGTTTCAATGATTGAAATGAGAGTTTAGAATATATAACCAATGCTGGATATAAGCGTTGTGTGGTAACACATATATGTATAAGTCCTTGTTCCTTGAACTAAAGTATGCGTACTTTGTTGATCAGGAAAACCGTAAAACCAGTCCGCTAACTGTCGGAGGTTCTCGACCCGAGAAAATCTGCTGGAGTTTGTAAACTCTTCCGGGAACTTAAGTCCGCGAAATAAGTCCGCGTACTTGAGATGGTTATTTCTAAAGACAATCATTCGAGAACTTAAACTTATATAAACTAAGGAATGCAAGTTTGCAAACCGTGGCTATAAAGTTCATGAATCGATTCGAGTGAATCAAATCGTTTTTGCTTTGATTGTGTCTTGTATACTTCTATAAGATCTAAGCAATTGAAAAACTCTCTAACTAGTTCACTTGAGTCATTTGAACTAGTTATGGTAAAGAAGAATATGGTTAATATGAAAGTGATCATATGGCTAACCATTTGGTTAACTATTGTTGAACCAACGAATGTACATGTCTGGGTACGGTTACACAAACCTAAAATCGTGCATTTCATTTGTGTGTAACTGGTCGATTTTTATATAGTGGTAAGAAGGTTGTCGTTCTCTCGGATTTGTTGAATTGATTATAGGCTTAAATATAAAAATACTAAAAATAAGAAATTATATACAAAATATTTCACGGGATGAAGAATTTACTGGGACTCGGGATTCCACTGCTTTTCATGTTCACGGGGTTCATAAATTAATCCTAGACATTTATAGATCAAAACAAAAGAAACAATAACTCTATTCTTTGCCAAAGTAGATTTCATAAAACATTAGTTGTAAGTTGTGAGCATGACGCATCAAAAGTAATTAAAACCAAGCATGCGACATCAAACAAAATAACAAATAATTAATAGAAATCATAAAACAATTAAATTCTATGCAAATAGTTATAAAAGAGTTATTTTAATTACCACATGAACGAAACACAGCCTCCTCTGTCGTCCCAGTGATGGGTCTAGCTCCGCATGGTGATTTCACACTCAAAGGAATTTTTCATTGCTCAAAAAGGTGTTTACAAATGATGGAAAAGGTGAGAAATAATTAAAATCGGGTTTGTAAAAATTATATTTGTTACAAACCAAACTGTTACAGAGAACGATAAATATGAAGTGACGCTGGCACTGTAGCAATACGATTGTCTTCTGTGGTCTAATGTTCTTCTTAACCAGAAAAACTGGTTCATCTCTGCAACTTGATTTTTCTCCATCCTCAACCCTCTGTTCGCTCCCCTATCACTCCATATCTCCTCTGCTTCTCTACGTACACCTTAAATAGCCTCCCAGAATCGAAAATAATCCTCCATAACTCCAGCAAATCTTCCATTACTCGGTATTGAAGAAAAATATTCTCGGTAATATTTTCTTTCCCTGTTTCACGAGATTCCGTGTATCTTTCTCTTTGATCGAATTGAAAGCACTTACCAACCCTGTTGTAGTATAACAGGCTGGTATATATCCATAACAAGAGAAAATCTGAACAAATATCCATGAGTTTAATGGAGAATATCTTCATATGCACGTACGCCTCTGTCTTCTTCAACACGAGAATCTAGCCAATTTTATCCGACAAAATAAACCATACCATGTATGTTAAGACCAGTCACATTATCCCAACAATTCTCAGCCATTGAGTCTCTCTAAAATTTCCTCAAATCTCGAATAAAAAATTCTGCAGGTGAGAAACAAGTTTCCCGCCAAAATTCAGTTTCAAATGAGGAAGATGGTGGTTGCCCCCTATCCAGAGTATGGGCGCCTTTAACAGCTGGGGTGCCCGGGGGTGCCCCGAGCAACTTTTCGAGCCGGATTTTCCAAAAATACCTACAAACACATAAAACACCATAATAAGTACGAAATCGAGTACCAACAATACACAACATTGAGGACAAATTAGACACATTTTTGTGTCTATCAGTAACAAGCTAGGTTTTCGATCTAAGGGTTGAAAGATATTAGCTTGAATTCAATCAGGTTTTCATCTAACAGTGAATATTGAATGCTTTGTTACTAAGCTAACATTGATTGCAAACCCTGATTTGTAAGACTATATAAGGGAGAACTCTAGAAACTGGGAAACCTAATCCCCACACCATACGTGTGACACTAGTTGTACTAGCTAGAGTCGATTCTCATTTAACCCTAGGTTTCTTCTTGTAAACCAGTTTAAAGACTTGAAGACTTCATTGGGATTGTGAAGCCAGACCGATACTACTTTCTCGTAGTTGTGTGATCTGATCTTGCATATTCTATCGTACGAGTACAATCGTAAAGATTGTCTTGAGATTGATATCTCCAATAGACAAGATATAAAATTAATCACAAACATATTTGTCTCATCGTTTGTGATTCCACAATATCTTTTTTCGCCGCGTCGATTAAGATTATTGTGAGGTGATTGATAATTTTAGGCTGTTCTTCGGGAATATAAGTCCGGGTTATCAATTGATTCCTGTTCACCTTGATTTATCAAAATAGGGAACAAAACTCGTAGGTATTTCTTTGGGAGAAAGATTTATCTATTACTTTAGACTTTTCTGTGCGATACAAATTTGTTTATTAAAGTCTTCGACTTTGGGTCGTAGAAACTCTTAGTTGTGGATGAGATCAGCTAAGGGAATCAAGTGCGTAGTATCCTGCTGGGATCAGAGACGTAAGGATCGCAACTATACCTTGGATCAGTGTGAGATTGATTGGGGTTCAACTACAGTCCATACCGAAGTTAGTTGGCAGTAGGCTAGTGTTTGTGGCGGCTTAATACAATGTGTGTTCAATCTGGACTAGGTCCGGGGGTTTTTCTGCATTTGCGGTTTCCTCTGTTCCGCATTATATTTTGTTATATAATTGAAATATCACAGGTTGTGCGTTAGTTCAATCAATTAGAATATCCGACCGTTGGTTGTTGATTTACATTGATTGACACTTGGATATTGATCTTTGGTACCATCCAAGTTATCTCTCCTCTATTTAATCAGACTCGCAGATTTCTATTTTGCTTGAGTAAGGATTAAATTGATAGATCGAGATATTATAACTCTTTGATATACTTTATTAAGATTGAGTCTAGTTGATTTTCTTGAAAGTATATTGGAGTTAGTCCATACAGATTGCTAAGCGAAATATTGGGTGTGGTTGTTGTATCCCCGCTTTTTCACCCTCATTTAGGTTTATGTAACTGTACCTGTACACCATGTTGGCTCAACAATAGTTAACCAAGGTTAGCCATATGAATACACTCATATCAACCTTATTCATCTTAACTAGTTCAAATGACTCAAATGAAACTAGCTAAAGAGTTGTTCAATTGCTACATTCTTATAGAAGTATTCAAGAACATAATTGAAGCAAAATCGGTTTGATTCACTCGAATCAATTCATGAACATTATAGCCACGGTTTTCAGACAATGCATTCCTTGATATATTAATGTATTAGTTCATGAGCCAACCGATTTTAGAACTTTAACCACTCAAGTATGCAAACGGTTACGCATACTTAAGTAGTCGTTCTGAGTTTGGGTTCGCCAGTATGCAAGCGGGTACACATACGTACTTAGTACACTTCCAAATCCCAGCAGAAATTTCGGGACCTATACCTTAAGAAATTATTCGTACCGGTATGTGTACTTGGTACACGGAATTTCACAACTTCAAGTATGCATACAGGTATGCATACTTTAGTTCCGGTCATGGATCACATACATGCAAGAATGCACAATATGTTTATAATCCAATGATGGTTAAGTATTCTAAACTCTTATTTCAATCATTGAAACTTTCTTAGAGGATGACAATATCCGTTTTCACACACTATTAGCATCAAATTAATTTTCAAGTTATTGAAATAATCATAATCGAAACATTCAAAGTTTACACCAAATGATTGTATCACACAAATCATATAAGATGTTACTCGGCGATTTTCACACGATCAAGATGAACTTGGTCGAAGCGAAAGCTTGCCAACACATATTCCGAGAAATATGTAAGCGAGTTAAACTCAGCTCGAAATCTCAAAAATGTGTATAATAGAAAACTATATCGTAACACGACTTATGTATCAATATAGGAGATAGAGTAGAAATGGATTTTCCAAGTGATAGATGAGTTTCAGTCTTCACATACCTTTTTGTTGATGAAGTTCCACAAACTCTCCTTAGCAGTTCTTCGTATTCAATGATGAATGTCGTGAAGTCTAATGCTCAAGTACACAATCTATCCTAGTCCGAGACATCTATAAGTAGACTATAAATCAAGACTTATAATTTTGATCACTAACATTGACAAACAAGCTCGAGATAGCAACGCTTGCGAGTTCGACCAATCAGTGCTCTAACAATCTCCCTCTTTGTTAATTTTAGTGACAAAACTATCAATACATAGGGATTACAAAATAAATAAATTTTATAGCTTCTCATCCAAATGCTTGATCTCCTTGGTTCTTCAACATTACTCGAAATCTTCGTCACTTCCAAGTAATCCAATGATTCCAAATGTGTTCAACTCCGCATCATTGTTGTTAAAGATCCGTAGCAATAACAATGAGAAGACACTTGCTCCCAATCATTGTTATACAGTGTCATAGTATTATTATACAACATCAAAGTTCAATTGTATCACAACTTTGACAACAATATTATGGTGATATGTATTTGTAGTGTGAACTACACATTAATTCTCCCCCTTTTTGTCAATATAAATTGGCAAAGGTACGAAAACTAGTGGGATCCTCAAGAAATTTTCATAGAGATACTTCATGACCAAAAGAGAACAACATACCAACTTGTTTAGATGCCATCATATAGCCTAAGATAAATGCATTCATCAAGGAGTTTATAAAGATACAAGATAACCCCTACAATATTCCACAGCCGCACTCCCCACAAAGATTTGGCAATTAAGCACAAGTTCAGTTAAGAAATCTACCCCATAAATATCATTCCCGAAATAACAACAAGAGCGACCTTACTTTTACAAGAAAATAAGGATTTGACAGAAAGACACCAGGATACCTGACATAAATTCAACTACTGAAACAAATGCAGAATTGAAATAACACTTAAACTGTAATTCCAAACTAAATTTCCCAACGGATCGAGATAAGTGCAGGGGCAAGAGTTTAGGAAGGACTAATGAACCAAAAAAACACCAATAGACTTTCGTAAGTGTTGAAAAGTAGCAGTATCTAATGGTTTGGTGAGAATGTCATCCAGGCACAAATTCCATATTTATAATATCATTTTCATATAGATCTCGAATAAAATGATACCTTATATCAATGTGCTTAGTTCTTGAGTGCTCAACGGGATTCTCAGTGATTCGAATCGCGCTCGAGTTGTCATAAAAGATCTTCATTATTCCAGTATCAATTCCGTAATCAACAAGCATTTGTTTCATCCAGAGAAGTTGAGTACAACATGAGCCTACAACAATATATTCTGCTTCACATATAAACAAATATTTTGAATTTTGTTTCTTACTATACCAAGCCACAAGATTCAGTCCTACATAGTAGAAACCCTCTGATGTACTTTTTCTGTCTTCCACACATCCTTCCCAATCAACATTTGAATAGGCGGAAAGATCAGTGTTAGTATCAAAAGTGTAAGATAGACCGTACCCTACAATGTGATTGACGTATCGTATGATCCTTTTTGCGGATGTAAGATGATATTCCTTTGGATTCGACTAAAACCTAGCACAACAACCAACACTAAAATCAATATCAGGTCTAGTAGTTGTAAGATATAAAAGACTTCCAATGATAGATCGATAGAGTTTTTGATCCATATTTACACCTTTCTCATCTCGATGTAGTTTACCGGTGGTAAGCATAGGAGTCAGTTTTGGAGTTGACTTATCAAGACCAAATCTAGTGACAAGATTTCTTGCATATTTTTCCTGAGATAAGTAAATTACATCCTTATGTTGTTGAATTTTTAAACCCCAAAAGAATTTTAATTCACCAACATTGCTCAATTGATCATTTCAAACTCCTTGCCAAGAGATACTTGAAAATCTTTTGCAAGTTTCTCAGATGTTGATCCGTAGATGATATCATCTATATAGACTTGAGAAATAACAAAATCTTTCCCACTCCGTTTGGTAAACAACTTTTCATCAGCTCCACCTCTCGAAAAACCTTTCCTAAGAAGGGAAGTAGTCAGTTTTTCGAAACAGGCACGAGGTGCTTGTTTTAACCCATATAATGCCTTACTAAGTATGAGGACATGATATGCGAAATCAGGTTTTCGAATCCCTTAAGTTGAGAGACATAGACTTCTTCCTTTAAATTTCCATTTAGGAAAGAGGATTTAATGTCCATTTGAAACATCTTAACCTTAATAAAACAAGCATGAGCTAATAGTAGCCGAATGGACTCAAGGCGTTCCACGGGAACAAAGGTTTCGTCAAAGTCGATTCCTTCAATCTGTGAATATCCCTGAGCGAGAAGTCTAGCTTTGTTTCTGACAATGGTGCCAAATTCATCAGACTTGTTCTTGAATATCCATTTAGTACCAACAATATTGGTATTGGGGGGACAAGGTACGAGCTTCCATACATCTTGTCTTTGGAACTAATTTAACTCTTCATGAATTGCATTCACCCAAAATGGATTGCTAAGAGCTTCATCAATATTTCTAGATTCTACTTGTGATAGATAACATCCAAAATTATAAATATTTTGAATTTGTCCTCTCGTCTTAGCCGTAGAATCCCCCCACCAATAATACTGTTAATATCATGGTTTCTTTGAACCTAGAGATGCCGTGCAGGGGCACGTTCTTTTTTAACAGGAACAACCTGACTAGGTCTCTTCTCCTCATCACTAGAAACATCAGGATCATCAATTGTTGGAATACCTTCTACTGATTCTGGAATTTCTTTGACGGTTGGAGGCAATTCAGCCGGAGAATCATCATGACGAAAATTTCTTAGCTAATCAATGATAACATTTGCAAATTACATCATGACTTGGGTTCTGATATTAAATACCCGGAAACTACGACTACCAGAAGCATAGCCAAGAAAAGTACCTTCATCGCTTTTCGAGTCAAATTTTCCTTTATGTTCACGGTACCATAACTCATATGGAGTGTTTAAGGTCTTTGACCTTAAGCAAGATGTAAAAACCGCGTCTCCCCAAAACTTCAACGGTAAGTTTTTGTTATGGAGCATCACTCTTGCCATTTCCTGAATGTTTTTATTCTTTCTTTCTGCAACTCCATTAGCTTGTGGAGTAATAGGTGGAGAGTATTGTTGAATAATCCCCATAGAGTCACAGTATTCAAATATTTTAGTGTCTTTGAATTCCATGCCACGATCGCTTCTAATTTTCTTTAATTTGCGAGACCCTGTTCATTCTGGATTTTATTACAATAATCTTGAATTCACTGAGGGTTTCATTCTTGTGAGCCAAAAACACTACCCAAGTGAATCTGGTGTAATCATCTACCATAACCGAAGCATATTTCTTTCCAGCCATAGTAGGTTGTTGAATTAAGCCGAAGAGATCCATATGAATTAAATCAAGTGCGGCTTTAGTGAGAATATCTCGAGATGATTTGTGTGAAACTTTCGTTTGTTTACCCTTTTGACAGGCACCACATACACCTTCAATCTTAGCATTGACTTTGGGAACACCTCTAACAAGTTCTTTGTTTATGATCTTAGTTAGAAGATGATAATTGATGTGACCAAAACGCTCATGACAAAGATGTGTAGATTCCACCTTAGTCAAATTGCAACAATTAATAAACTGAGCATCCAACAGATAACAGTTATTTTTGCCACGTGATCCTTGAAAAATCACTTTTCCAGATTTGTCTACAATGCTACATCCATTAACATGGAAGACAACTTTATGTCCCTTGTCACAGATTTGACTAACAGAAAGAAGATTAACAGTCATATCTTTAACGTATACTACATCATGAATTTCAGGAACACCAGGTAATTTGACCGTCCCCTTCTTGCTTATGTAGAAACAACTCCCATCACCGAATGTTACTGGACCACCATCAAAGTCGCTCGTATTGATAAACCACGAGAGATCTCCAGTCATGTGCCTGCTACGTCCACTATCAAGAAACCTTTGAAAGGGTGATGTTGATTTTAGAGCAAAAGCTCCCATACTAGCATTACTAACCCAATTAGTCTTTCCTGTTAGCATTGTTTGTCTTTTAAGAGCGGACAAAAGTTGTACAACATTCTTGTGAATATTATGTGCAACATTTACTCTTTTTCTAAAAGACAAACGTACTGATAATAGTGATCAAGAGAACTACAAAACATACATGTACCAACATATTTATTCTTGTTCGAAGAATTCTGAGCACTTTCAGTTTTCACAAAGCCCAAACCTTGCTTATCACCTGACATACGGCAATTCTTCAATGAAGAATTAGAGGAGTTACTCAAATCCATTGAAGATAATTTTACAGGTTTCAAATCCTTAAGTTTTGCAATTTCTAAAACAAGATCAGAATTGATCCGGATTTTTTCATCCAACTTCTTTTGGAGATTAACAACCTCTTCATAGCATTCTCGAAGCTCAGAATTTTTTATATAAAACTCGCAATGAAGTCCATCAATTTTCCTCATCAAACGATATTTATTTAGACAAAGATTATTGATGAATTTTTTTAACTTAGGATTATCAACCATATCGATGGTTTCTAGAACACACTCGAAGTTGAGATTATCCTTTTCTGGTGAAACGTTTTTAGAGACAGAATCATCCATACTCAGATCGCTACAAACACAGACTTATAAGGTCTTAAATGTGTTTGCTTGCTCTGATACCAACTGAAAAAGCAGGGGGTCTAACAACCACACCCAACAATTCGTTTGGAAATCTGAATAGACAAACTCCAATATACTTTCAAGAGAATCAACTAGACAGTTAGACTCAATCTAGATAAAAGTATATCAAAGAGTTTGTATCTCTATTTCTCAATTCAATCTGCAATCAACAAGTAGGAATTTGCGAGCCCAATTGAATATAAGAGAAATAACTTGAACGATACCAAAGACCAATGTTCAAGGATCAATCAATTTCAATCAACAACCAAAGGTTGTATTTTCCAATTGATCGATTCTATGCACAACCTGTGATATTTCAATCATATAAGAAAATATAATGCAGAAAAGAAATAAAACAGACACCAGAATTTTGTTAACGAGGAAACCGCAAATGCAGAAAAACCCCGGGACCTAGTCCAGATTTGAACACCACACTGTATTAAGCCTCTACAGACATTAGCCTACTACCAATGAACTTCAGACTGGACTGTAGTTGAACCCTAATCAATCTCATACTGATTCAAGGTACAATTGCTCTCCTTACATCTCTGATCCCAGCAGGATACTACACACTTTATTTCCTTATCTGATCTCACCCACAACCAAGAGTTGCTACGAACCAAAGTCAAAGACTTGATAAACAAATCTGTCTCATGCAGAAAAGTCTATAGAAATAGATAAATCTGTCTCCCACAGAAATACATACAAGTTTTGTTCCGTATTTTGATAAATCAAGGTGAACATAAACCAATTGATATACTGGACTTATATTCCCGAAGAACAGCCTAGAAATATCAATCACCTCACAATAATCTTAATCGTATGGTAGAGAAACAAGATATTGTGGAATCACAAACTATGAGACGAAGATGTGTGTGACTACTTTTTTATCTTGCCTATCGGAGATGAAATCTCGAGCCGATCTTAAAGAAAATTGTACTCAAACACGATAGAAACAACAAGATCAGATCATGCAACTACAGAGAAAATAGTTGGGTCTGACTTCACAATCCCAATGAAGTCTTCAAGTCGTTAACCTACAGGGTTTCGTTAAAAAGCTAAGTTTAAAGGAGAATCGACTCTAGCTTATGCAACTAGTATCACACAGGAGGTATAGGGATTAAGTTTCCCAATTGCTAGAGTTCTTCTTTATATAGTTTTCAAATCAGGGTTTGCAATCTAAGTTACCTTGGTAACAAAGCATTCAATATTCACCGTTAGATGAACCTTATTAGATTCAAGATAATATATTTCAACTGTTATATCGAACTTAGCTTGTTATACACAAATGAAATGTACCCTCATTAAGGTTTATGTAATCGTACCTAAACGTGTACACCATGTTGGCTCAACAATTGTTAACCAAGGTTAGACATATGAATACTCTCATATCAACCTTATTCATCTTAACTATAACTAGTTCAAATAACTCAAATGAAACTAGTTAGAGCCACAGTTTTCAAAGAAGTATACAAGAACATAATCACTCGAATCAATTCATGAACATTATAGCCACGGTTTTCAAAGAAAGCATTCCTTAATATATAAATGTATTAGTTCATCAGCTAACCGATTTTAGAACTTTACCCACTCACGTATGCAAACGGGTACGCATACTTAAGAAGCCGGTCTGAGTTTGGGTTCGCCAGTATGCAAACCTGTACCCATACTTAGTACACTTCCAAATCCCAACAGAAATTCCCGGACCTATACCTTACGCAAGTATGCGTACATGTATGTGTACTTGATACACGGAATTTCACAAGTTCAAGTACGCATACGAGTATGCATTTTTAGTTCCGGTCATGGATCACATACATGCAAGAATGCACAATATGTTTATAATCCAATGATGGTTAAGTATTCTAAACTATTATTTCAATCATTGAAACTTTCTTAGAGGATGAAAACAACCATTTTCACACACTATTAGCATCAAAGCAATTTTCAACTTATTGAAATAATCATAATCGAAACATTCCAAGTTTACACCAAATGGTTGTATCACACAAATCATATAAGATGTTACTCGACGATTTTCACATGATCAAGATGAACTTGGTCGAAGCGAAAACTTGCCAACACATATTCTGAGAAATATGTAAGCGAGTTAAACTCAGCTCGAAATCTCAAATGTGTATAATAGAAACTATATCGTAACACAACTTACGTCTCAATATAGGAGATATAGAAGAAATAGACTTTCCAAGTGATAGATGAGTTTCAGTCTCCACATACCTTTTTGTTGATGAATTTCCACAAGCTCTCCTTAATAGTTCTTTGTCTTCAATGATGAATGCCGTGAAGTCTAATGTTCAACTACACAATCTATCCTAGTCCGAGATATCTATAAGTAGACTAGAAATCAAGTTTTATAGTTTTTATCACTAACATTGACAAACAAGCTTGATATATCAACGCTTGCGAGTTCGACCGAGCAGTGCTCTAACAATTACCATGATAAAATAAAAAATATATCAAATAATAAATCTCCAGGTGAAAAGACTGCGAAAGATTTACCCTCTTCGATAAATCTTTTAGCTTATTACCGCAAAATGTAGTCGTTTGATTAATGAGATAATCAGGAAGTTTGTGAGAATTTGAGATTGTTTCCATCATGTTCATCTTTAAGGTATTTACTAGTGTTTTATGTGGATAACAAAATCCACATATGTATCCAAAGGTCCAAATTCACGTGTGAAATTGTACAGCCCAAGTTCAATAGTTGGAATAATCTAGAATGTATGTAACTTCGCTAGTATACTCTTTGTGTACAACCGGATCATGGAGGATTTGTATTCATTAGTTGAGCTCTAATAGAACGATATATACTTTATTATGATTGTGTATATATTTTATAATTAATTACAAATGTATATTGGCACCAACTAAGGTGTTCAACTCCATCCTTCCTCGAAAAAATCACGTGGAAATCTAAAAAACTACTAGCGGTGGCTGATTCGATGATTTACTCAAGTAAGTCCGTGAAAAGAACTAGTTACTCTGAAGTGGAGCTAGGCCTGATGAAAAACCTAAAAACATTATATATATAAAAAAAGCATACAACAAGTCCATAAAACGCTAGGTCTAGTGTTCCATGAAGCGAAAAGGTGGACTTCTATCATGTAAACGCGTTCAACAAACTCAGGGAAAACCACCAGTCGCATAGGATGAAACACAACGTCAACATGCGCACGAGGGTGTTTCTACTGACTCCGATAATGACTATGAAGTGGATTGGAACATCCTTGCAACTTAGAACCTCATGTCTTGGCGCTAACACCGAAAAAGATAGCGCATCTCGAGGCAGCCATAAAGTGGTACTCCCTCCGTCCCAAATATATACGCAGAAAAGTGAATTTCTCTTAGAATAAGAAATTTTATTGATTTCTTACATTTTTATCCTCTTTCATGTTTTATCCTTTATACAATTTCCAACATTAGAAACAAAACTTAATTATGGTGGTAGCTATCTATGATAAATAAGGATAATATATGAAAAAACTCATCTTAGAATTGAAAATCCGTCTATCCAGTGGGACTATAATTTTTTACAACTCCGCCTATATATTGGGGACGGAGGGAGTATAAGCGATGTTACTAGAACGTCTGTATTTCATTTCTATGCAAATGGTGAAAGAGAAGGCGGCACATCCAACACCAGTTATTAGAGAATCATAAATGTAACTACCGACATAGTTGTATATTTTCTATACAGACATAATCAGTGGCAGACAAAGTTAAACCAAAAAACATGAGAGAAATAATTTCCCTTAATGCAGAAGTAAGTTACAACCTTCCTCCACTAGCATGGAGTGAGAAGTCTATGTATAGGATTTTGCGGACAAGACATTCATAATTCTATAGTGTTAGGACTAGAATACTAAGTTATATGCATGAGTTGCACAAAGGAGTGAGCCTAGGTCTAAGTCTGGAACTAGATATCCCAAATATTATGCAGTTATTATTTGGTATCCACATTATTTCCTTATTTATCTTCAACTATAGTTTCGTAAGTTTAGAGGGAAAAACTAGATGGATGGTGACATGCTCCTTGCAAATCTTATGTTAAGATTATTTTTCATAAGTCGCTTCTGCTCTTCAAATACCATGGTTTTCTCTGATGGTTGTTCCCCAGCTATTGCTTTGAATTTGAAGAGACTTGGTATGACATTTTTCCAGGTTTCCTTGTTTTATATACGCGAAGATGTCCTTTTGATTTTCACATTTTACGTCTTTTAGGGAGTTGTGTCCCGGAAATCTTCCCATTGATTCATTCTTTGTTCGCGCTGATCTTGATCCTGATTCTATTTCTCTTTACTGCTCGATGATTATTACTACAAGTATTTGTTCTTCGTTATCTTGTTGCATGTTAAGTGTGAAAAAGCGGGGTTCTAACAACCACACCCAATATTTCGGTTAGCAATCTTTATGGACAAACTCAAATATAATTGCAAGAGAATCAACTAGACAATCAGACTCAATCAATGGAAATATATCCAAGAGTTTGTATATCGATTTCTCAATTCAATCCGCAATCAAACA
Source organism: Papaver somniferum (assembly GCF_003573695.1). Classification (NCBI taxonomy): domain Eukaryota; kingdom Viridiplantae; phylum Streptophyta; class Magnoliopsida; order Ranunculales; family Papaveraceae; genus Papaver; species Papaver somniferum. The sequence continues at coordinate 72,390,240 of NC_039359.1, forward strand.
AATGAGAATTTGCGAGCCCGATTGAGTATAAGAAATAACTTGGACGGTGTCAAAAACTAATATCCAAGTCTCAATCAATTTAATCAACAACCAAAGGTTGGATACACAATTGATTGAACTTACGCACAACCTATGATATTTCAATTATATAAACAAATATAATGCGGAAAAGAAATAACACAGACACCAGAAGTTTTGTTAACGAGGAAACCGCAAATGAAAAAAAACCCCGGGACCTAGTCCAGATTTGAACACCACATTGTATTAAGCCTCTATAGACACTAGCCTACTCCAAGTTAACTTCGGACTGGAATGTATTTGAGCACTAACTAATCTCACACTGATCAAGGTACAGTTGCGCTCCTTACGTCTCTGAATCCCAGCAGGACTCTACGCACTTGATTCCCTTAGCTGATCTCACCCACAACTAAGAGTTGCGACGACCTAAAGTCAAAGACTTGATAAACCAATCTGTCTCACATAGAAAAGTCTATTGAATAGATAAATCCGTCTCCCGCAGATAAACCTACGATTTTTGTTCCGTCTTTTGATAAATCAAGGTGAACATGAACCAATTGATATAACAGACTTATATTTCCGAAGAACAGCCTAGAACTATCAACCACCTCACAATAATCTTAATTGCATGCTAGCGAAACAAGATATACTGGAATCATAAACAATGAGACGAAGATGTTTGTGACTACTTTTTATCTTGCCTATCGGGGATTAAATCTCGAGCAAATATTAGAGAATATAATACTCAATTGCGATACAAACAGCCAGATCAGAACACACAACTACAGAGAAAATAGTTGGGTCTGGCTTCACAATCCCAATGAAGTCTTCAAGTCGTTAACCTACAGGATTTCGTGAAAAACCTAAGGTTAAAGGAGAACCGACTCTAGTCGCATCTAGTATCACACATGAGGTATGGGGATTAGGTTTCATAGTTTCTAGAGTTTTCCTTTATATAGTCTTCAAATCAGGGTTTACAATCAATGCTACCTTGGTATCAAAGCATTCAACATTCACCGTTAGATGAAAACCTAATTAGACTCAAACTAATATCTTTCAACCGTTAGATCGAACTTAGATTGTTACACACAAATCAAAATTGACTTCATTCAGATATGAGTAACCGTACTTAAACGTGCACACCTTGTTGGCTCAACAATAGTTAACCGAAGTTAGCCACTTTCATATCAACCATATTCATCTTAACCATAACTAGTTCAAATGACTCAAATGAAACTAGTTCTAGAGTTGCTCAATTGTTTATATTCTCATAGAAGTATACAATAAACAATTGAAGCAAAATCGATTTTGATTCACTCGAATCAAGTCATGAACATTATAGCCACGGTTTGCAAAAGATTGCATTCCTTATTATATAAATATATTAATTCATGAAAAAACCGATTTTTGAACATTATCCACTTAGATATGCATACGGGTATGCGTACCTAAATGGCTGGACTAAGTTTGGGTTTCGCCAGTACGCGAACTGGTACTGTTTGAGGGTAAAAACTGGTTCTGCTGTTTTTTGGTAAATTTGGGGTGTGTTAATGAGAAACGAATTCAAACCCTAAACAAATGAACTGCGCGGGAGTACTTTTAGATTCGAGAGATCAATCTGTAAGACTCTGTCCTAAACCAAGAAATGGTCGTTCCAGATTCAATTCGGTCACAAAGTGCAGGAGAAGGGTTGATCTTAAGGAGGGAAGCGGAGAAGGTGTTTGAGATCAGGACGTTGAATTATGAAAGTGTGGTTGTTTTATGACTTGTATCCGAAAAATGGTTTCTGGCTACTTGTGTTGATAACACTTGTGTTCTCCTCTTGTCGAAATAGATTGAAAACATATTTATACAAGTCACTGAGCGCACCCTGATCTCACAGGAAGTGGAGGAAGTTAACTAATGGAGAAGTGGAGTTGTGCGGAAGGTAATGATCATCGTGTTTCTGTTATGAGGGAAGACTGATCAAATGTTCACCCACCACTCTCATTACTGTAAACCGTCCGTCTTTCCTGACATTTTCTCGTAACGGGCGCGTTGCACGCAGCACGCTGTAAACCTCCAGACCAATACCCTAGTGAGCATCCCCCAGTTTGTGACATGTTTGATGTCTCGAGTAAGTGGGTCGATTCATGGGACTCTTTGCTGAAAGCAGCACGTAGTGCTTATAGTTCAAATAATAAATTATTTAAAAAACCGATATTTATAAAGCATTGCTTATAATCGATGTATGTGAAGCATCGCTTTCGAATAAGCAGCTGAAAATAATTGATGTGCTAAAAGCATCATTGTTTTTTGAGCTCGATCGAATCAGTCACGAATAAAGCATCTTAAAAGCAGCACGTCCGGCCCTCTTTGGGTATTCGTTTGAGAACCATATGGGCGAGCTATCACTTGGTCGATCACTCCCTGTGGGGAAGAGATGGCCGGTGATCACAATGCTACGTTGTCAGATTTCTGAAAACAAATCTACACTATCCAACTAGGCTGGCGAAGTTGGATGAACGAGATGATTTGCGGCAGTTGTACATTGCCGTTGTCGTATTTAAGGTTTGGAAGCCGTGCGGCCATACCTGTTTTGATTAGTCGAATCAAAGCGCTGGGCGCTAATTCGAACATGCCGATTGGCCATGTGCAAAGACGAACCACCGGTATGCACGCTGACATCTCTCCGCCGTCTAAAATTATATCTAAGCCACTCAAATCGGCTGGCGAAGATGAGTTGCCACGATCAATTTGCGACAGAAATGTGTTTCCGCAAAGCGTTTTTTAGGGTTTTTGAACAACGCGTTCACCCTACTTTGGGACGGCGATTTGATGCGCTTTTGTCTTGCTATGAGCAAGTCGAACGACCACATGTGGAGTTGGTTCGGTGGTGAACGCGTTGGCATCTCCTTGATCGTTTGAAACACGATCTAAGCCGTCCAACTAGGCTGGCGAAGTTGGACGAACACGATTGATTTGCGGCAGTTGTATAACGCCGCTTATTCAATTTAGGGTTTTAAAGACTGCGCGATCACCCTTCTTTGGGCGTGTGATTCAACGCGTTTCTGGTTTGCAGTGGGCAGGTTGATCGACCAAGAATGTACACTAGTAAAAAAATGATGTTCGGTGACAGTTAAAAACTGTTACTGTATTACTTCGGTAACAGTTTTAGTTTGTTATGCGGTGTTACTAAATCCCCTGTTACAGAAAGATTATAAAACCTGTTACATAATGACTATTGAAAAATGACTCATAAATTCCAAAACTGTCACTGTTAGTAATTTTTGGTAACAGTTTATTCAATATATTTTACTGAATAATTGCTACGGTAACTGTTTTTCGTAAAATTGTTGTTATTATTTGAGTAAGCGTAATAGTTTTTATGAAAATTGTCATAAAAAATAGTAACAATTTTTAGTGAAACTACCACCACCTTCACCACTAGCGCCGCCACCACCTCCACCACCAGCATCGCCGCAACGATATCCACCATGCCCTCCACCGTTCCACAACCACAAGTTGGACTTCTTGAACTTGAAATATATATTCTATAAAATTACTCTTCACAGGATTCGACCTTGAGACCTATTACACCTAACTATAACTCCTGAATCACTATTCCACGCTTTGTTTTTGGTTAATGTTATCCATATAAAATACTTATTCTCATTAAAAAATAAACTATTGAACTCCACCACAACCTTCGCTACCTCCACCTTCGTTGTCGCCGCCCAACTACAACACATTTATATTGTAGTATTTCTATATATCGTACTACTTCTTTATTATTTTTTATTAGGTTTGAATTTCTATTAAACCTTAGATAAACATCCATGCGACCCATGGCTAAGATAAGTGCATGAAATTAAATCAACAAGTAAATTATGACATGTCGGTCTAGGAGCTAGGTAATCTTTTTGAAATGGATTTCCATATAACTAGTTATGTAGATAAATAGTAACAGTTGTTTAATAGAAATGTCACGACAAGGTCAACTATGGTGACATATTAAATCTGTTACAGTAATATGGGTATATGGTAACAGTTGGTCTAAAAAGTGTCACGATAATGTCAACTATGGTGACATATTAGATGTGTTACAGTAGCATGGGTATATAGTAACAGTGAGTCTAAATAAATGTCACGATAATGTCAATAATGGTAACATATTAAATCTGTTAAAGTAACAAAGGTATATAGTAACACTTATTATAAAAACTGTTACAGTATATAACCTAGATGACACTATGTAACAGTTCTTACAAAAACTGTTACCATTATTTAACAACCTCACATTTTGTAACAGGTAATTTACGAACTGTAACCTTATAAAAGCTTGAACTGTTACTGAATGTCACTTTTCTACCAGTGGTAGTTGGGTCATTGGTGATCACGCTAGTACCTTTTCGATCATTCGAGGGAAAATCTAAGCCATCCAACTAGGATGGCGAAGTTGGACGGATGTGATTCATTTGAGACCGCTTTGGTCGGTCTTAGCTCGTTTGAGCTCTTCTTAAACAGCGGGATCACCCATGTTAGGGTTGATCGTTCGAAGCTCTACGGATGTATTAGGTGAAAACCGTTCGTCTAGGGAGTTAGTGGGCCCGCCTGTGGTCATCGTGATGATTGCCTAATTCTGTTAGGAGCAGGCTAGGCCTATTGAATCACGCGGCCAAATCGTGCGGCCGTGATTATTTTTGAGACTGATATTAACAGTCTAGATTTTCCTTAAGGAATTTAAGCGTGTTCATTCGAGCTAACTTAAAAGCGCGTCGATACAAAATTCTCTTTGTCAGAGAGTGATGCAGCCTTTGTGAGTACTTCCATGAAGATCTCAATACTAACACTTCAGGAGATTCATGCTACTGTATTGAGAGCGAACATTCAATCGTCATGTCATGTCAATATTGAGAGTTCGGCTGGGAACATAGCGTAGGAAAATACTAGGCAAGTCATGCATTAGTGAATAATGCTGGTGGAAGGTAAAATTCACAGAATATTTTGGGATTGTTGTTGCACGCACCATTCTAAGTAAATTTCATATATACAGATATATTGAATTGCTCAATACATATATGATCGAAGAGGCTTAAGCACTCATTTCTTTTAAATGGCTTATGTTCCTTTGCAGGATGACAACGCATTAAATACAGGGTTTACGATTTTATCCCTTGAACTAAAAACCACCATAAACAGGTACGCATACCTTCCAAACTCAGCAAAAATTCTCGGACCTGAACCTTACGCCAGTACGCGTACCGGTACGCATACCAGGTTCCCAGACTTTCTCAAAACCAACTAGTACGCATACGGGTATGCATACCATGGTTCCCGAACTTGGATTAGATATATGAAACTATGCTTATCCAATTGTTATGGACTCCATTTCAATCATTGAAACATTCTTGGAAGACGAATATAGCTGTCTCACACAAACTATAAGCTTCAAAGCAATTTTCAAGTGATCGAGTGATCAATACGAAACATTCCGAGTCTACATCAAATGATTGTCTCACACAAATCATGTAAGATATTACCAGGTGATTTTCACATGATCATCTTTTGACTTTCATCAAGAATAAGAACTTGGTTAAAGCGAAAGATTTCCAACACATATTTCGAGAAATATGTAAGCGAGTTAAACTCACCTCCAAATATCAAATGTGTATAATCGAAGTCCATATAGCTATACGAATTTTGTCTCAAATAGGATATAAAGTAGTTAGACTTTTGAGTGATAGATGAGTTAATGTCTCCACATACCTTTTGTTTATGAAGTTCCACAAGCTCCCCTTAGTAGTTCTTCGTCTTCAATCGATGAACGTCGTGAAGTCTAATGCTCAACTATACTTTCTATCATAATCCGAGACTTAGCTATAAGTAGACTAGAAATCAAGACTTATAGTTTTGGCAACTAAGCTTGACAACAAGCTTGAGATAACAATGCTTGCGAGTTCGACCGAGCAGTGCTCTAATAAAGTGGATTTAGTTTTTCTCAATTTTTTCAAGTTTTTTCATCTTCTTTTCTCTATACCAATTTTTTACCTTTTTTTTTAACGATTTTTTTATGAGATTACAGGTGTATATACCTAAATCCGGGATGAAAGAGGTAGACCCGATACTTATGGTTTTAAGTATCAGTTACGGAAGTTTGAGCTCTAACAGTCCTCGCTTGAACCAATAGGAATGGTCGTACAAGCGATGCAATTAAGTCATATATATGAGAGAAATAATTTAGGCTGGTCTTAGGGAGAGAAACTGAACCCGATGAACGAGAAAGATCATGGTAATTTTAGGTTTGCATAAGAGTGCTTGTGATATGTGTCTAGATGAGTCGATTAATGGCCTATTTATATCTTTAATTTTATTAAAAAGGAGAGATTGTCAAGTACACCAACAACTTTTTTATTCGTGAACATATATTGACAATTACTTGTTGCAATTAGTAAGTGTTGATCAACATAAAAGATCCTTGTACCTAATGTAAAAAAAGTTCCTTTTACGATCTCAAAGATCAACATTCAAGAATAACCTAGTATGTAACCGAATTGTACATGAACCGAATTCCACGAGAATAATTTTAATATATATTTTAATACGTTCTATATAGTATAGGGTTAAAAATGTCTAGGCTATTTTAAACTACTTGTGATATTTCTATTACGAAAATAGACAGTATAATGCGGAAAATAAATGATACGTGATACCAGAAGTTTTGATAACGAGTAAACTACAATCTTGTTGAAAAAGATGAAGCGACATGTATGATATTGACAGAAAGTGATGTAAACCGATGGCTCAAAGACAACTTCATAATAGAAATCAAATACTTTGACCGGGTGGCAAGCATGGTGATTTTTACCAATGAAGAATAGAAAGCTACGGATCAGCATCAATAACATAGACCTCGAAAAAGACGATCATATATAAGGACAAATACTCTTTACGTAAATCGACCTATTAGTGGATGGCATGGAGGGACATGAGTATTTCTCTTTGAGGAAAAATACTCAAGTTATAAAGGGATATCGATGTACAAATACGACCAGATGAAAATGACATTCTTCGTGCTATAGGGATAATGTTGTTTTCAGATGATGGTTTTTGGTTTCAAGAGCGCACTAGTACTTTACCAATATATGGTGAACGAAATCTTTACATACATAGTGGACCAAATCCATGTTAAAGGTTGAGTCAGCTCCATATGTAATACCCCGATATTTGGTAGTGGTTGGCCTAATGGAATATAAGTAATGATTTGTCCTTTCCTATCACTGAGACCTGATGAGTACACTTGATTGCGTTGTAGGAAAATACTTCTTAGTTAAGCGTGCTCGGTCGGGAGTAGTCACAGGATGGGTGACCTCTCGGGAAGCTTCTGCTGGATTTCCGCAGTAATGTTGTTAAAATTCCCACACTGCTGGATATAACCGCAATGGGTAAGTGGGAACAATATCGGTGTTAGTTGGGATACAACTGGGGACGGGTTTGCATGTGCTCGGGTGGGAGAGTATGCTGGGACGTTATGCCAGATACTGGTCTCACAAGAGGCAAGGAACGTCTACAGTATACCGAGGCCTTTTCAACACAATTGGCTCCAGAGTTGGCAGAAAACTCTATAGTTAAGAGTGCTCGGGAAGGAGAAATCCATGGATGGGTGACCTCCCGGGAAGTTATTTCCGGATGACCGCAGTGATGCCCGTTGAAAATCCCACACTACCGGTTAACCGCAGTGGCTAAGTGGGGACAATATCGGTAGAGGGACGTGTCATTACAAATGGTATCAGAGCCGATGATAGGTCATCTGACGAGGGTGGGAAGGTACGCTAGACGGAGTTGGTCATGTGCTTCTCATGAGGGGCAGGGAATGTCGGATATCTGGGCTTTCGAATATATTCTAGAGCCGAGGACGGCTCCAATTTAAGGTGGTGGTATTGTAATATCCCGATATTTAGTACTGGTTGGCCGAATGAAATATAAGTAATCATTTGTCCTTTCCTAACACCGAGGCATGATGAGTACACTTGATTGAGTTTTGGGAAAAAAACTTCTTAGTTAAACGTGCTCTACTGGGATTAGTCACAGGATGTGTGACCTCCCGGGAAGCTGCTGCTGGATAATTGCAGTGGGTAAGTGGGAACAATATTAGTGTTAGTTGGGATACAATTTAGGACGAGTTTGCTTGTGCTCGGGTGGGAGAGTATGATGGGAGGTTATGCCAGATATTGGTCTCACAAGAGGCAAGGAACGTCTACATTATACCGAGCCCTTTTCAGCACAATTGGCTCCAGAGTTGGCAGAAACCTCTGCAGTTAAGCGTGCTCGGGCAGGAGAAATCCAGGGATGGGTGACCTCCCGAGAAGTTATGGATGGATGACCGCAACGATGTCCGTTGAAAACCCTACACTGCCGGTTAACCGCAGTAGCTAAGTGGGGATAGTATCAGTAGAGGAACGGGTCATTACACCATGTTAGTCAAATACATTATACCGAGCCCTTTTCAACACAATTGGCTCAAGAGTTGGCAGAAAACTCTGCAGTTAAACATGCTCGGGCAGGAGCAATCCAGGGATGGACGACCTCCCGAGAAGTTATGGCTGGATGACCTTAGCAATGCCCGTTGAAAACCCTACACTGCCGGTTAACCGCAATAGCTAAGTGGGGATAGTATCGGTAGAGGAACAGATCATTACACCATGTTAATAAAAAGCAAAAAAGTCAAAAATCATCTGCTAGTGTATTTGGAAACAATCTTTAACATAAGAAAAAAGCAGGAGTTGTATATTAACCCAGAAAACATGCACATCTAGGATTACCAAAAAAAAATTGGGGCACATTGTCACGAAAAATGCCAAAGAGTACAATTCATTTTGGACATGCTACCTCCGACGAAAAAAATGGAATTTTAGCAATTGAGCGGAAAATTGGCGGGGTGGAGATCTCAAGAACTATGAGCATCCCATTCCTAATTAGGTTGGGCGGTTGATGAACAAACAGAAAAGCACTGGTAAGAGTTGGACTTCAGTTTTTTTTCTGGTGGGTTGCATGAATTTTTAAAATTAGGGTATTAACAAAAACTCAAACTAGGTGTATATGATATTTGAGTTGTTAAAAAGTGTCAGATAGTGACGGGAATACGTAGATTAGGGTGATAAGCAATGAATTTAAAAAAAAAAAAAACTTAGAGGTGACTTATACTTTGATGTTTTATTCTTTTTTTCTTATGGATTTGGAATTTTTAGAAAATGGTTTTCAAATGTAATAATTTTTTCAAATTTTATTAGCAATTTTCTTTGGTAGTAAAGTCATAGGAAGATTTTCATCTTCAAGTCCAACGCTATTCCATTGCTTGGAATAAATCATGGAATAACAAGTCTAACAGAGCATGGAAAAAATGAGTTTTAATGCGTGAAGTTTGTTGACATGGGGAACTTAGGCGCAGGCCAAAAAAAAAATTCTTACCGCCAGGCCCACAATTAATTTCTGATACAGTCGCACCCATAATTATTTAAAAATATTTAAAACGTACTGAAAGACTCTATTACCCTTCATCGTTTTTGGGCATAATTTTTTTTATTCTCTTCTTCTCATTTTTTCTTCATCCGTTCTTCTCATTTTTTCTTCATCCGTTTTTCTATTCCTATTCCTCCATAAACACTGTAACGGAGGATTGATTATTGAAGTTGATCAAACCCTAAAAATCAATTTCAAACTCTAAAAAACATTAATCCTAGAATTCAGTAGAACCAAAATGGATGAAACACCGACAAAAACACGTCTTCAGAAATCAAAAGAGAAGAAATTAGGTACTAAAACTAGTTTAATCGATCTTATTCTTGCATGCATTCGGTACATTTGATTTTATTGATTTTCGATTTTAATTTTTGTTCTTGATGCTTCAGATGAAAAAGGAAAAATGAAGTCGAAGAAACAGAAAAAACCCGGTGAGATTTATCATTAGCTTCATCTGTCATTGTTTGATTTTGTTTTTTTTTAATTTATTTTTTTTAATCCTGAATACCCATAATTTTTTTTGAGTTATCACTTTATTCTTCTTCGATTTTAACATAATTTTCTCCTCAATGTGATTTTACCTTCTGATGTTGAAGATGAACAAGAAGAAATTGATAGTGTCGAAACACTGAAGGAGATGCAAATCAAGGTAAAGAAAGCTGCACCAAAGGAAGTATTGGGTGATGCAGATAATGAGGATGATAATACAAATAAGCAATGTGTTGTCTATAAACAAGGTGCGTTGAATTCCTTCCTGTTCCTGTTATGCATCAGTTATGCACCTTAACAAAAATCAATGCATGACATATTATTCAGTTCCAATATTAAATGCATGACTAGTTATGCACCTTAATAAATCAATGCATAACATGTTATGCATCCCAATATATGAATGCATGACCGGTTATGCATTTTTCAATATTGAAAAGGAGTTAAGCAGGGTTGTGTTTTTAAATGCATAATAAGTTATGCACCTTAACAAATCAATGCATGACATATTATTCAGTTCCAATATTAAATGCATGACTAGTTATGCACCTTAATAAATCAATGCATAACATGTTATGCATAGTTTAGACTTGCTGCATCACAGGTTATGCATATAAAACAATGTTGTTATATTTTTTATGCATTCCTTTGTTGTTCTAAATAGCAGTTCTAAAATGCATTTTTTTGTTCTTTTTTTTACGCAGTTAAACCTTTAAGAATATCTTATTAGTTATTATTTTTTGCAGCTTTGGTTGGCTGAGCATTCTAACATAGATGAGATATCATCAGACATGGTCAAGGTCATTTCCAATGCTACACCGAGAGCTGCGAAGTGGGACTTGGCAGCAATGAAGAAAGCAATGCTCAAGAAGAATATTAAGTTCTTAAAGGTACCTGTTTGTGAACATTTCATGATTTATAATTGACCTTCATGCATCTATGACTGTATCTCTAAATTCCTTAAAAATGAATGCATAATAAGTTACGTTAGCAAAAAATGATAACTGCATAATAAGTTATGCACTTTAATAAATCAATGCATAACATGTTATGCAGCCCAATATATGAATGCATGACCGGTTATGCATTTTTCAATATTGAAAAGGAGTTAAGCAGGGTTGTGTTTTTAAATGCATAATAAGTTATGCACCTTAACAAAAATCAATGCATGACATATTATTCAGTTCCAATATTAAATGCATGACTAGTTATGCACCTTAATAAATCAATGCATAACATGTTATGAAGCCCAATATATGAATGCATGACCGGTTATGCATTTTTCAATATTGAAAAGGAGTTAAGCAGGGTTGTGTTTTTAAATGCATAATAAGTTATGCACCTTAACAAATCAATGCATGACATATTATTCAGTTCCAATATTAAATGCATGACTAGTTATGCATTGTTTAGATTAGCTGCATCACAGGTTATGCATATAAAAAATGTTGTTATATTTTTTATGCATTCCTTTGATGAGTGTCATTAATCATGTTGCAGTATAATGAGAAATTTAGAGATGAGTACAGTGCAATGGAGATGGAATTCTGTGAACCAAGAAAACCAAGAAAAAGGAAAGAGATATATGATCTCGTCGCAATGAATCTTGAAGAGAACAGGGACAAGTATGAAGAAGCATTTCTGGATGCGAAAAGTGATGCATAAGACAATATGCAGCTAAAACAAAATAATGCATAATGTCTTATGCATCTAAAAAAACTGATGCATAACCAGAAAAAGTGAGAAAAGTAATGCATAAGACATTATGCAGCTAAAACAAAATAATGCATAATGTCTTATGCATCTAAAAAAAAACTGATGCATAACCAGAAAAGTGAAAAAAAGTAATGCATAAGACATTATGCAGCTAAAACGAAATAATGCATAATGTCTTATGCATCTAAACAAAACTGATGCATAACCAGAAAAATGAAAAAAGTAATGCGTAAGACATTATGCAGCTAAAACAAAAATAATGCATAATGTTTTATGCATAAATAATAATGGCATAATGTCTTATGCACTAAACAAAATGATGCAGAAGACATTATGCACGTGCATAAAAATCCATAAATCAGAAAAGTGAAAAAAGTAATGCATAAGACAATATGCAGCTAAAATAAAATAATGCATAATGTCTTATGCATCTAAAAAAAACTGATGCATAACCAGAAAATTGAGAAAAGTAATGCATAAGACATTATGCAGCTAAAACAAAATGATGCATAATGTCTTATGCATCTAAAAAAAACTGATGCATAACCAGAAAAGTGAAAAAAAGTAATGCATAAGACATTATGCAGCTAAAACAAAAATAATGCATAATGTATTATGCATCTAAACAAAACTGATGCATAACCAGAAAAGTGAAAAAGTAATGCATAAGACAATATGCAGCTAAAATAAAATAATGCATGATGTCTTATGCATCTAAAAAAACTGATGCATAACCAGAAAAAGTGAGAAAAGTAATGCATAAGACATTATGCAGCTAAAACAAAATAATGCATAATGTCTTATGCATCTAAAAAAAACTGATGCATAACCAGAAAAGTGAAAAAAAGTAATGTATAAGACATTATGCAGCTAAAACGAAATAATGCATAATGTCTTATGCATCTAAACAAAACTGATGCATAACCATAAAAATGAAAAAAGTAATGCATAAGACATTATGCAGCTAAAACAAAAATAATACATAATGTTTTATGCAGAAATAATAATGGCATAATGTCTTATGCACTAAACAAAATGATGCAGAAGACATTATGCACGTGCATAAAAATCCATAAATCAGAAAAGTGAAAAAAGTAATGCATAAGACATTATGCATTATTTTTTTTTAGTTGCATATTGTCTTATGCATCTAAAAAAAAACTGATGCATAACCAGAAAAGTGAGAAAAGTAATGCATAAGACATTATGCAGCTAAAACAAAAATAATGCATAATGTATTATGCATCTAAAAAAAACTGATGCATAACCAGAAAAGTGAAAAAGTAATGCATAAGACATTATGCAGCTAAAACAAAATAATGCATAATGTCTTATGCATCTAAACAAAACTGATGCATAACCAGAAAAGTGAAAAAGTAATGCATAAGACATTATGCAGCTAAAACAAAATAATGCATAATGTCTTATGCATCTAAACAAAACTGATGTTATGCATAAGACATTATGCATAACATCTTTAATTCAAATCTAATCATAAATTTCCGATTGAGATCAAAAACATGGAGACAAATAAGGTATGAAAATTTCCAATTCAGTTGATATCGAAATACTGAAACACACTTCTTACCCTTTTCAACTTCAATTTTAATTTCTTTTTACTTCTCGAATAATCAAAGACAACAGAAACCCAAAATCCCCAGATTTAAACCGCAGATTTTGAAACAGAAACCCTAGTTTTATTGAGAAGATTATTCAGAAAAGGATTTGGGAAAAGATTTGACAAAGGGAAAAATCCAAATGTTAAAAACGAAGAATCGGAGTTCACCATTGTTTTCTTCTCGTTTCTCTCTGTTCGTTGCTCGAAGAAAAGGGTAGTTTGGCCTTTTAATTAAAAACTGAGAAGCAGAATTTCATAAATTATGGGTCTGCTACGAATTTTTGACGGGAAAATGGGTGCGCGCCTGAACTTTTCTATCCGTGGGTTTGACAGTGGAAAAATCTGGGAGAATGGGTCTCCCTGTAATTTTCACTGTTGACATTCGTAACTCTCTTGACACCGCATCTTCGGCCCACAAGATCAATAATCAGAAATGGACAATTAAATTTAGAAACAAAATACCACAAGATTAACCATTAATTTTCTTGATACGCAAGGTTATAAGGAATCACGTCTTACGTCAGAATCCATGCTATCTTTCATAGAACCTTGTAAGATAGCTGCTTGGAAAAACAAACTTTTTATCTTATATACAAGCCATTAGAGTTCGTCTTAAAATGGAGTCTGATTTTGTGACACTTACTAATGAGTGTTCACGTGACACCCATTTTTGTTATATAACAAGAAATAAGACTCGTTACATACATTATAATGGGATCATTTGTTACCTACGCACTCAACGTAGTCAATTCGGATTTCGGTATACTGGAACGGTTGAAATCTCGGAGTAACTACCGAATTTTTTTTTTTCAGAATTTTATATCTATAATATGTATATCTAACATTTTTATAAAACACCACCAATTTTTATAAAAAGAAATAAATTTTCATCTAATAGTAGAAAACCAAGATCCATACAAATTTTAAAAAGTTCAACGAAGATTTCTGGCCAACTCGGGTCAATTCCGGCCGAGTCAACCGAAACTTAACCAAGAATTCCGGCCAAATTTCGTCTCGCCGAATTGTAAAATTTCGCTACCTTGAATGCCGGAACCGGAATTTCCGGCGGAATCTCAACCATCTCATCCGAAATTGACTACATTGTACTCACCCAATAAAATAGAAATACCAAATTAAAAAAATTGCATAAAATCGAATTTGTTTATATGACTCGGACGAAACCATCAAACTTCAACTTTTTACATCTATGCTAAAAGAATACCAGATTACCGGGGAAAGTAATAAAATACATACAAGACAGATACTTTTAATTTATCCTATATGAATGATGGTACCCATCCTAATAATTCGATACCCCGTTGGCCGCCATAATAAACCTTGGCTGTAATAAAAGAAACTAATGTCCTGCCATATATAGTACTTTAGTCCATAATTGGGCTTGTGAATGGACATCTTTCTGCATAATAACTTACCGGGAAGTCTTCTCTGCATTACCAAGTACATCCTCATCAAAACCTTTAAAATCTTAAACCATGCGAGGCCATTCATAGAATTGTTCCGTTTCACTTTTCCTCGTAGGAGAGAAAAAAACGGTTTCCGTCCTCTAATTTAAGAAAAATTATCCGGGAAAAATTATAGAAAAAATCCAGGAAAAATATAAAAGAAAAAAAACCTCTCTTCTCAGTACCCTAATTCTATTTTCATCTTCTTCTCTATGTGCTTCATATCCATCATCACGATTCCATTATCAAATTATGATATATGAAAGTGTAGCTTTCAATTCACTATTCTATAGGTTCATAGTCAAATTATGATATAAGAAAAAAAACCTCTTTTCTCCGTACCCTAGTTCTATTTTCATCTTCTTCTCTCTGTACTTCATATCCATCATCACGATCTCTCTGTTAATTGTTATTGGTAATCCCTTACTCCTTTGTTTCTCTGTCACTTTTTTTCCCTGAATTAAGAAACCCTAAACCTTTTGTTTTATTCTGCAGGTACGAGTTTTGTCCAAGATAAGTTACGGAGAAACCCTAATATCCATTAAAGAAAAGATCTCACTATTCAAGACATACTCACACTGGATCTCTTGCCTCCAACTGGACGATAGCATACAGTCTAGAAGTGGAGATGGAAGCCAAATGATGGTGAACTACCTATCTTTTATCCAGTCATGTCTTGGAACTTCTCATAGGAAATCTTTGCCATTTGCTGGAGATGTTATTGGCAGGAATTGAAAATGTTATCTTTGTTGTGTCTCTTCTCATGTAATAATTCATTCTTCACTAATTTAATAAAACAATTCTCATTTGATGTATTAGTATGACATGAGTTAGTCCCTCAAACCTAATTTAAGCATCTAAAAAGTAGTCCATTATCTAAGTATGATATATGAAAGTGTAGCTTTTAATTCACTATTCTATCGGTCTATATTAACACAAAGCAATAATCCATGCATAAGTCGTGCTTTTAGTTTAAACACTTTCAATGTGTTCTTTTTAATCCTAATTTTTATCTTTGTATCAACAAGGGTTAAGTAAATACATTTGAGTATGTTTTCTGCAGCTCCACCTAAAGGAAAATCACATGTACAATGAGCAGTGGCAGACTGCATGGATTATCCATTCCTTCTAGCAAATATTATCATTCTCTGTTTTGTATGTCATTGGTGCACTTTGGTCACCGTCACAGGATTCAATGCGGTGAGTCCCTCAATATCTGTTTTGCTTATATTTGGACACCTAGCACCCTGTGGTTCTTCTTTCTGGAACTGGATTCGACCCAATGACAGCTCTTTATCTTAACACAAAATTACAGTGGTTAGGTGGTGAACTGGATGGATTTGAACCATTCACATCCTTATAGTTCAACCCTGTCGTAGAATGAATGTTGAATGGGCCCGATATGGAAGTTGGTAATTAGGATGCATAAGTTTTAATGAATTTTAAATGCACAACAATTTCATCAGTAACCCACAAGTGAGAAACTAAGATGTTAATTACCAGGTCAGGGGCCTAGCTAAGGCTGTTGTGGAAGCCATATGACGTATTCAGTAGTCAAATGGATGGGTGGCTAGAAAAATACAGCTTTGCACAGTAGCACTCATAGAACATTTGTGCAATTGTATGTCTGTATTGAGTTAGTATCATAGGTCCTTCGTGGATTCTCATAAATTAGCGGGACACAGTTTTGTGCTTGGTGAGCCTATATGGGAAAGCATAGAGACACTATATATAATATTGTGATTTTGTTGCAAGCTCTTTAATTTTCTCTCTATTAGTAGAGTTTACGCCAAATTTTGGACTGAAAAACTCGGTTTTGTGGGATGCATGGGGTCTTGCTGATTGATATTAACTCATTTATATAGTTATTAACATTAGATAGACAAACATCAAAGCATTCTATGGCATCCGGATGGAGTGCACTAAGCGAATGGTATGTACGTTAGATAGACATACATATAGATAGTTTTGTTCTTTTTCCAGTATAATCAACTAAATCATTGGCATTGCATGTCGAGCATCAACAAATTGTACATCTAATTTGAGGCAGACATCAAAGCATTTTTGGCAGCGGAATGAGTGCACTGTGAAAATGGTATGTACTTTAGATAGACAAACATATAAATTGTTATGTTTTTTTTCAATATAATCAACTGAATCATTTTGATAAACCAGTTGTTTAATTGGCTTCCTTTGGCTGTCCTAATTGAAAAGAAAATCATATGCACAGTGGCATCAGGCATTCAACTAATCATATATATAAATATAACAAAATGACAACCTTCAACGTCCTATTACCATGGAAATGGGTTCAGTTTCTGTGAACACACAAATCACGAAGGTATCCGAATGCTCACAACCAATCATCGTAATTTAGAGAGATTTGTGATGATGATATCCTAGTGTTGATTCCTTGGCTCAAAACCTTCGGGTTTATCATAGCCTCATCTAACAACTCCATGCGAGGCGTTTGCGCACGAGATATAGGTAAAAACAAAGAAAAAAAAACGTATAAGTAAAGATCCATGGGGTTAGACAAATATAAAGTGCTGAAATGTAAACAAGACCGAGGTTTACGTGGTTCAGCACTAAGGCCTACGTCCACGGGGTTTGTTGTTTTACTATATTCTTCACGGTTACACGAGTAGTCGAATGACTTTTGGGTTTACATGTTTCTCTCTTCTAAAGGATTAACTTACACTTGCAATCTCTCTCTCTCCTTCCCTTCCTGATTTTTCCGATCCCCTTTCCTCTTGGTGGAGAAGGGGTATTTATAAGGTTAGAATGTGGGACCCATCTCTGAAGGTCGTTGAAACCTTATCTTCTTGTGTTCTTGCGTCTATCACACAGAGGTTTGCGTTTTCCCCTTGATCCCGCAGATATATCCTCGCTCGTTCCACAGGTTGATCGACACGTACACTGCTCAGAGTGTTTAATGCGGGTAGTTGAGAGGTCTGCTCGTGTCAGACAAGTGTCTTCTGCCCCTGTCACGTCCGTGTCAGCTAACTTTCTCTCCACCGTTGATCTTAGCTTCTTTTGGGGACGAGATAAAGTAACTCCTTGGGGTTTATTCGGTGTTTCGCAGCGCATCATGTTTTGATGTCTTGGCCTGCATGCTTTCCACGTATCTTTTTATATACACGTGTCTGATAGTGAGATATATGTGTACACAATTTGCCCATTTTCTTCGGGCTTGAATGTCTAATGGGTTCCTTGAAGAAAAACCATCGTCGCATATTCTTCTCACTCCTAATAACTTCTCCTAGATACTCGGGCATGTCTTTTATTCGTGCATTAACTGCTTATGTAACGGGCACGTTTCCCATTCCTCCATTAATTTCCTTCTCTTTCTTTCGGGTATATTAAGGAGAGAAAGAAAATTAATTTCATTCTTCCTAAACATTCTCTCAGTTTTCATTCTTTGTTTTTCAGCCCTTAAATTCTCTGTCAGTCTTCATTGAACCTGTGACCTTAAATTTTCTCCACCTTAGCATTAATCACGCCTGCTTCCACTGTTTGTTTCTTCTGCTGCTGTTTTTGCTGGTAAGTTTTTCTTTTCTTTGTTTCCACTGTTTTACGCTGTATTGATTTGTAAATTCTCTGCTACTGTTGTTCCTTGTTTGTGATGAAGTACTTCTTTTAATGCTTGCATACTAGTTTGCCCCTGTTCTTCATCTTAAATCAAGGAGGCCACTGTTTTGCTTGTATTTGAGTTTTTCAGGGTGTGAATTTTATGGAATTTTGAGCATGTATACTAATTTCAGGGTTTCTGCGTTATCGTGTGTGGATTGCTATTGATGTGGTTTTTTGATCTTTGGTAATGTTTTTGAATTTTTGTGTAACTTGTTCATGATTTTAATATTTTCGCAGCCATGTCTGACCGTCCGCGGCTTCCTTATCAGACTCCTGGTTCTGGCCTATCGAGATCTCCTCCGCGTAGAGAGTCTCAAGATGATGTTCGTCGAAGTCGAGTTTCTTCTGGAGCGAAGGCCTCGTCTTATAGGGAAGAGATTCCTTCGACAAATCCTTCTGGGTCCCGAAGAGTCTTCGATCGCGCAGCGTCTCGTCCTCGTGATGATATTAGGAGTACGCAGGCTCCGCCTCGTGCTGTTGCTTTTGATGTTCCTCCTCTACGTTCTGTAGTGCCCGAGCATCATCTGCCGTCCCCTCCAACTTTTAAAGGGAAGAATACGAAGGGTGTAGTTCCGAGGGCTGAATCTTCAAAGAATCCTCCTGTGAAGAGAAAAGCTTCTGAAGCGTTCATTAGTTCATCCGGCCCCGCCGAGGAGGATGAGGCTGCCCCCTTGATACGCAGTGTTTCGGTTAGTAAGAAAAAAGTAACCTTCAAGCATATTGATCTCGAAATATTCAAGGAAAAGCATGAGCTTCAAGCCTTCGAGGTTCGTTTCTTTGCCCCTGAGGATGATATTACTTATGAGCTTATCTCAAAGTATGAGTTCGATGAATTTCATTTGTTGACGACGGTTGGAGCGTTCGAAGCTGGTCTTATGCTGCCGTTGTACAAATCAGGTGATTCCTTCTACTATGACGTGCTTGCTAGTCGTGAAGGCTCTTCCACCAATACTCACAGCCGTTCCGTATCCCAACTATCGGGGAATTATCTCCGCGCCCTGAAGGAGTGCTATCTGCGGAGTAAGGGGGAGACGTCAATGACTTGCTACGTTCCCAATCCCGCGGAGAAGGAATGGTATACTCCTGAGAATTTCAATAACTCCTTCGGTGATTACGTTAATAGTAGGAACCGCAAGCCGTGGAGTGTCAGCCTTCAGAATCTCGCTGCTCCTCGGGGCGAGATTCGTCTGTTAAATGAGGTCAGCGATGCCAAGCTGAAGTATGTTCCTGGCACGGAGGGGTCTAGTCATCGGAAACTTTTCCCAGCGCGCGAGAGGATCAAGCGCGACCATGACTACGAGTGGCACGCTACCGTTATCGAAATAGTTGGTCCATGGGCTTACGGTTGGATTCCTGGTCCCCGCGGTTGGCGGCCTACCGAGAGTAGCAAGCCACGCGAGTCTCCTCCTGCTCGTTTTGGGGATTTCTATCCCTGGCGTTTGAACTTTGCGGGTATGAATTTTCCTTATGCCCTTGACGTCGTAGAGGGAGACGAGGAGGAAGGTTCTGGTGCTATGCTTCCACCGAAGAGTACCTCAACTGCTCAGGTACGCGGATTCTAGCTGCGCTTCTCCTCTTTTAGAAATTCAACTGTTCGGGAAAAATAATTCTTTTTGTGGTGTGTTGGTTTCAGGTGTTGAAGAAGAAAAAGATTAAGCCGAAGCAGTCTTCTACCATTGTGATGGGCGAGGCTGAGGCCTATGAAGAAGTTACTAGTCCAGTGAACGAAGAGTTTGCTGAGGATGATGAGATTACAGATGGGGAGGAACGTACTGGTACTTCCCCTATCAATGTCGAAGAAGAGGTCTTCGTGGGTCATGATGGTGATGAAGGGAGAAATAAAGCCGTGGTGGATGATGACGGTGTTATTGGTGACATTTCTGTCCCTGCTGGTGATGTCGCGGATACCCTTCCCACCTCTCAAGAATTTTCTTTTGATCGGATGTACTCCACAGGGGAGTTCTTTGACGATGTCCTCGATTTTCCTGAGGACTTCTCTTTACTTTCCCCCAATGATAATTGGGATGTTCTTGGTGGTGATGGTAATGGAGACGCTACTGTTGAAGATGGTGGCGCGGAGGAGCATGCTGCGCATGTAGGTGCCGACATTTGTGCTGAAGGGGCCGTGTCAGAGAAGGGGAAGTCGGTCATTGATACGCCTGCTGGTAATCTTCCACAGTCGCCGACGTCTGAGGGTGAGGACGCCATAATAGATTGGTTCAAGGAAAAGAATCTTCTATTTGTCCCTCATCCCGCCCCTGTTGTTGCTGGGGAAAAGGAATCTACTGCGTATACCCGTCGCATGATGGAGATGTCTTCCAAGGCGCGGGTGTCTGAAGCCTGGGGAAAAATTTGAGTGTTCCCGAAGGTACACTTGTGCCGGAGCCTCCTACTTCCGTTGCAGATATGATGGCCATAGCCGACGGGTATCAATATGGCTTTCCGCAGCAGCGTGTCTTGGAGGTAAATTTTCGTACATACTTCTTCGTGACGATCGAATTCTTCGGTGAAATAATGTTTGTCGTCTTGATGTGTAGATGGTGAGGAGTGAGCATTGTAACCACGTGCTGTATCAGTTCTTCAAAGCGAAATCTCTAAAGCTCGAGGCTAAGCTTCGTCACAGAGAAAAGGAATTATCTGCGGCTGAGGTGGAAATAGAAGAGCTGAAGAAAAGCCTCAAGGAGAAAGAAAAGCTGGGTGAAGCAGAGGACGGTCTTCGTTCAGAGCTTGTTGTTGTTCGCGCTGAGTTAGAGCAAACTCGCGGCCAAATTTCAGCTTTCACAGGTTTGGTTCTTTTTCCCTCGCAGTGTGTCGTCATTCCTCTATTTCTTAGTTGTTCTGTCTGAGTCTCCCCACCCTATATCCAGTGGGTGGCGTCCCCGAGCTGATATGGCTTCGAAACGAAAGAGCACGGCAAAAATCTCGTATTAAAGATCTTGTTGAGAAAATTAAGAATGAAGCCAAGAAATGGGATGCTCGGGCTGAGGTATGGCGTGCAAGGCATGTTCAGATGGTCGACATGCAAAATATGTACAACCATGATCGTGCTTTATTTAATGGCACACTACTGTGGACACGTGATAGTCTGCGGGAAGCCCGTGAGCGTACTTCCTTGCTGGAGTCTAGGATTCAGCTGCTGGAAGAAGAATTACAGAAGGCTCGATCCATTCCTCTTCCAGGAGTTAAGGATAGTATGATCTGTCTTGTCAGAGAAAGAGATGATGCCCGTGCCGAAGTCTGCGCTCTCAGCAATGCTCTTGCCGCGTCCCGGCCGACGTAGCTCGTCAGGCTGAGTCTGAGAGGAATCTTGAAGTGTGTATGTACAAACTTAGCAAAGGGGTATCAGAGATAAATAAAGAGGTCGAACACCTTCGTCACATGGATTCGATGAAGCAGGTAGAATTAGATGCCTGTCAATTTACTCTCACCAACCTTCAACTAGACTATAAGAAATTATCCGCGGAATATGAACATCTTGATGAAGCGCGAGATGCGGTTGTTAATGAGTATGAAGAGGCTTCGGCTTGTGTCGAAGGTATAACCCTATTTCATCGAGTGTGACCGTGTTTTTTCTGCGCTAACTCCGCGGTGTTGTGTTTTTCAGAGCTCGAGGGACACCTTCGCGTCACAAATGAAAAACTTGAAAAGGCTCAATCTTCCTTAGCGCAGCAGGAAGAACAGACCAATCATTTCAAGAATTTAGCGGCAACCCGCGAGGAGGCCGTTGGTTCTGCTTCTAGAGAAGTGAATCGGCTATCTTCGTTATTATCCCAAGCCCAACAGCGAACAACAGTTATTAAGCACAAGGATCGTTGTCAATTGGCTGAGGAGACGAACAAGATGCTGGAGAGGATAGAACTTGGCCTAAAAAACGAGCATGGTCTCGTGAAGAACTATCCTCGTCGTCCAGTTCCTTCTGCCTTGCCTGGCTCCTCGGGACCCTCTTCTGGTGGGAGCGTCCCTTCAAGTCTTCGAAACAATCCTGTCGATGGGGCGGCATCATCTAGGTAGAGACCGCAGCATTTTGTAGAGACCGCGGCATCATTATCCTTCCCTTTTTGTAATCATGTAACAAGAATATTTTTTGCTAATATCATGTAAAAGGAATATTTTTTGATGTGTATCCTTCCTTGAATTGGCCTTTCACTTTTTGTAATCATCCTTTATGAAATGGATCCTTTTCTTGATATACCTGCAATGTTGGTTTGTTTTTATTTTAAGCATTTGTGAAAGAAAACAAAACAAAGTTTTTTAAGTGTTTGGGTGCGATACTGAAGGAAGGTACCTTCGTGATCGTCTTGAGACCTGTCACCCCGCTGGCGAATCCTAGGCCAGAGGATTCCCAGACGGTGGGGGCCGAGGCAACGTTCTAGGATATGGGGTTAAAATATTTACACACCCATTCCGTCGACCCGTTGCCTTAAGATTGGTTGGGTATCTCTTTCTGCTGGGTGCCTTCCCCCTGGTCTTACACTTATGGACACTGATGGGGGAGCCCTGAGAGATTGTAGATTAACTACTTTCAATATTGTCGATAGATTCCGTTGACTTGATAATTTGAAAGCTTGTTTGATTGATAGGTTGAGGCCTGCAATTCCTCTTCCAGAGATAGAAACATGTGGAGCGGTCAGGCTCCCTTCTTCTTCTGGTACACTCCAAGCAGATTCAAGTCTGCGTTGCTCCTATGGGAAGTATGGTTTGAGCCACTTAGCATTCCAAGGATGCCGGAGGACCTCGCCTTTTAGATTACGAAGGTAGTAGGAACCGTTACCCGCAACGTCGTGTATTATAAAAGGTCCTCCCCACGTCGGTGCTAATTTTCCCCATTTCTTTTCTTGCTGATACCGTGGGATTGTTCTCAACACATACTGCCCCTCTACAAAATTCCGAAGCTTTACCTTTTTGTTGTACTCCCTTGCTTGTCTTCGTTGATAATTTTCCATCTTTTGTAATGCTGCTTCCCTTCTTCCTTCCAAGTCGTCCAACCTTTCTAACATCATATCTGTTGCGAGGTTTTTCTCCCAAGCTTCGGTCTTCGTGGTTGGCATGAGGATTTCCGTAGGGATGACTGCTTCAGCTCCATAAGTTAGAAGAAACGGGGATTCCCCAGTGACGGATCTTCGTGTTGTCCTGTATTCCCATAACACATTGTGCAGTTGTTCGCACCATCTTCCCTTATGCTCGTCTAATTGTTTTTTGAGTATAAGGGCGAGGGTCTTGTTGGTAGCTTCCGCTTGTCCGTTGCTTTGACGGTATATGGGGGTGGACTTGTTCTTTCTTATTTTGAAAGTATCGAAGAGCATGTCTATATTTTTCCCCTGTAATTTCTTTCCATTATCAGACACAATTTCAGCGGGTATACCGAATCTGCAAATGATGTTCTGGAATATGAAAGTAAACACGTCCGCGTCTCTGATCCTGTCCAAGGCCTTAGCCTCCACTCATTTACTGAAGTAGTCCGTGGCTACTATCAAAAATCGTCTTTTCCCTGATCCTTCGATGAAAGGTCCGAAGATGTCTACGCCCCATTTTGAAAATGGCCACGGGCTATCGACGGAGTTTAACATTGTTGCCGGCGCGTGGATATTTTTGGCGAAGCGCTGACATTCTTCACACCGTCGGGACATCCTCGCGGCGTCCTGTATCATTGTCGGCCAGTAATATCCTTGCGTTTTTGGTTTGTCAGCTAGTGATCTCATGCCGCTATGATTCCCCGCGTCACCATAATGGATATATTTTAGAATTCGATGCCCCTCTTTCCGGGACAAGCAACGTAGTAATGGTCCGAGGAAGGATTTCTTGTACAGGACCCCATCCCGAAGATCATATCTTCCTACTTTGGAGAGTATCTTCCTAGCTTGTTTCTGATCCGCAGGTAAGCTTCCCTTTTCGAGAAAGGCATGGATCGTCACTCTCCAGTCATCTTCGTTGCTGAAGTCTTCGTCTTGATTTGCTCTTGACAGGATATCTTCTTCGTCAAAGTCGTTATGGATGTCTTCTCCTACCTGGTCTTCGATATTTTCTTCCACTGTATCTTGATTGGTAGCGAAGGAGAATTTAGATGCAATCGAAGGCTCTTATACCCTTGCTATTTTAATATCTTCGACATTTTTATCCCTCAGCATGGATGATATATATGCTAGGGCATCCGCGTGCCTGAGGTCCCTTCTGCATAAGTGCCGGAACTTAATGTTCGGGATTTGTGATGCCAATGTTTGGACCAAGGCCATGTAAGCTGAGAGGGTGTCATCGTACACATTATACTCGAGCCTTATTTGCCGTATGACAAGCTGCGAATCACTTTTCAGCCTTACATCGGTTACCCCCATCTCTATTATTATACGGAGGGCATGTACGACAGCTTCGTATTCAACAATGTTGTTGGTATGCTCTTTGAATTCCAACCTAAGTGCCTGTATAATCCTTTCTCCGGTTGGGGTGATAATGACAATGCCTATTCCTGCTCCTTCCTTATTTTTGGATCCGTCGACGAAGACTTCCCATTGTCTTTGACTCGCAGGTTCGAGGATATCCATTGGATCCTTGTTTTCTTCCTCGGCTTCTGGTATTCCCTTAATCTCTTCGTCGTTGTCAAGGGGGAGGTCTGCTAAGAAATCCGCCAGAACTTGGGACTTCCGAGAATGTTGAATTTCATGAATGATGTTGAATTTGTCCATATGGGTGTTCCATTTGGCTATTCGGCCCACTTTTCCCGTGCTTTTGAGGACTGCTTCCAATGGTGCTTTGCATGGGACCCTGACGAGGTGAGTTAGGAAGTAGGTTCTCAGTTTTTGTGTAGACCACACCAATGCGAGGATGAGCTGTTCAATCTTAGTATAGTTCCTTTCCGCAGAATTGAGGGTCTTGGTGACGTAATAGATAGGTTGTTCTATCTTTGTATTGGTTTTGACCAATACTGCGCTGACTGCGTCTTCTGTTGCTGCTATGTACAGTGCCAAAACCTCGTCAGGATCTGGCTTCTGCAGGATCGGGATTGAGGCTAGGTGTTCTTTGATTTTTTGGAATGCTTCCTCACATTCAACGGTCCATTCGAACCTGCTCCCTTTTTTGAGAATATTGAAGAAATGTTTGCATTTGTCCGAGGACCGGGCAATAAATCTGCCCAACGCTGCTATGGATCCATTGAGTTTCTGTACTTCCTTTAAATTCTTTGGGGACGAAATCTCTACTATGGCTTGAATCTTTGCTGGGTCTACCTCGATGCCCCTTTTTGTTACCAGATACCCGAGGAATTTCCCCGAGGTGACACCGAAAGTACATTTCTCCGGATTCACTTTCATGTGATGTTTTCTCATTGCTTCGAAGATATTCCTCAGGTCCTGGTGGTGATCTTTACGCAGCTTGCTTTTGACGAGCATGTCGTCAACGTAGACTTCTAAGGTTCTTCCAATCCATGGCTTGAAGATAGCATCGACCATCCTTTGGTATGTTGCCCCTGCGTTTCGAAGTCCGAAGGGCATTCTAGTGTAGCAATAAAGGACATGTGGGGTGTAGAACGCTGTGTGTGGCTGATCTTCTTCTGCCAGGGCCACTTGGTTGTAGCCAGAATGTCCATCCATGAATGACAGATCTTCATATCCTTCTACTGCTTCTACCAGCTGGTCTATGCTCGGCAGGGGATAGTTGTCCTTTGGACATGCCTTGTTGAGATTAGTAAAGTCGATGCATATTCTAACCCCTCCATTTTTCTTAGGAACAATGACCATGTTGGAGATCCAGGTAGGATACTTGATTTCCTTGATAAATCCTGCGTCTAGTAGTTTCCGAAGTTCTGTTTCTACTGCCTCATGATACTCTGGAGCTACTTTTCGTATTTTCTGCCTGAACGGGGGCGTGCCCGGTTTGATGCGTAGCTCGTGTTGGATTACT
Source organism: Papaver somniferum (assembly GCF_003573695.1). NCBI lineage: Eukaryota > Viridiplantae > Streptophyta > Magnoliopsida > Ranunculales > Papaveraceae > Papaver > Papaver somniferum. Next base: position 72,416,565 of record NC_039359.1, read on the forward strand.
TTTGGGTCAATCCCCGGCATATCTCCTAGCTTCCAGGCGAACACATCCGCGTATTCCTTAAGTAATTTGGTTAAAGAATGTTCACTTCCTTCGTCCATTATGGTCCCTATTTTGATCATCTTCGGGTTTTCTTCCGTTCCTATGTTGATTTCTTTTACGGGCTCCACTGGTGTGAACACATGCTTTGGGTTTCCGAGGACTGGGACGTTCTTTAATTGCTATTTAGCGTGTTTCTGTTCTTCGCTGGTTGTTGAAGTACTTGTCTTTGTGCTTAGGACATTATCATCTTTCGTCAAGCCCTTCCCTGTAGTTTCCTTGAGGAACAGGTCTATGGCCTTCTCTTTCGCGGTTTCTTTATTTTTTACTCTTCGGATTTTTCGCTGCTCTTCTTGCTCGTTGTTGATATGATCCTGAGTTGCCTGGCACTCTCTCGTAGTGACCCGATCTCCCTTGATTTCCATTACTCCCTCAGGTGTTGGAAATCTGAGATATTGGTGGTATGTTGCCGCAACTCCTTTGAGTTTATGTATCCATTTTCGTCCAATAATAGCGTTGTAGGGGGAAGGGGTGTCCACCACACTGAATCGGGTTTCCAGTTTCATGGGCCCTGCGTTAACCTGCAACACGATGTCTCCCAAGGGCTTCGTGGCTGCTCCATTGAATCCGTAGATGGTGTGATAAGAGGTCATTAACTGTTCATCATGGAGCTTCATCCGTCTGAATGCATCGTAAAATAGGACGTTTACGGAGCTTCCCCCGTCTATGAGGATCTTTTTGAGGTTACATCCAGCTACTGGTAGCGTTAGGACCAAGGGATCGTTATGGTCTTCCATATCTTCTTCGATATCCTCGGCATCGAAGATGATGGGAGATTCCATCCATTCTTCGTGCTTGTCCACCACTATCCCATCGACCTTATACAATTCGCAGCGGTCTTCAAATTGCTTCCGTAACCTCTTTCCTATCTGCGCTGTAAGTGAGGGCCCTGTGGCTTCGGAACACGAGATGGTGTTGATTGTTCGGTTTCCTTCCGGAAGTTGGACTGGTTTGGTTCTCTTGGATCTATCCTCGGTAACATCCTTTCGTACGTAATGTTTGAGCTCTCCCGCATAAATTAATTTTTGGATCATTATTTTAAGGTTCTTGCACTTTTCGGTCTGGTGTCCGTTGAAACAATGATATTCACAGTAATCTTTAGACTTCTCGGATCTCGGGGGCTGCTTTCCCTTAGACCATGGCCACTCCAAGTTTTCCCTCCCTTTGATCTCTCGTAGGATACGAGCATAGCTAGCGTTGAGTTTCGTGTAAACTTGATCTTCGAATTTTCGGTCACCTGTTCTTCGTTCATCCCTTCGTTCCTTCCTATCTTCGTGAGGTCTCTCCACTGAGAAACTCCTTTTGGCCCCATTGGTTTGTTCCGCTGAATTGGTGCGGTGAGATATCTGCGGATATGCCCTCGGGTTTTCCCGTTGAATTTCTTCAAGTCGAGCGTGCTTTTCGATAATTATTCGAAGATCTCCCTCTATCTTAGGCACGCTCCCATGGATTTCAACAAATAGAGGACTCATTCGGTCTAATCCCCATTTGTAGCAATTGATGCTTACCACTGGGTCCACGCTCCCTATGGCTTGGCAGATCTTGTGTCATCTGTTAGTGTACTCCCTCGTGGTTTCCTTGTAGACAATCGCTAGTGAAAAGAGCTTATCCATTCCGGTGTTTACAGTCTTGTTGTACATGTACGTTCTTAAGAATTTCTCTGCGAGTTGGTCGTATGAGTGTATGGAGTTTGGTGGCAGATTATCGAACCATGATAATGCCGATCCCTTCAGGCTTGACGGGAAGTATCTGCAGAGTACGGCGTCGTTCTGACCCCATCTAGCTAAGACACGGTTGTAGTACCGAATATGTGCAGCAGGGTCACTGGATCCATCATAGCATTCGAACGTTGGGACAGGGCATTTCAGTGGAATAGGGGTGTTGGCCAAGCGATGAGTTAAGGGCGTAGAGTTAGCTTCTCTCATGACCTCTTCTAACCTCCCCCCGCCTTGTCTATTTTTTAATTTCCTGATCTCGGCCATCATCTCATCTCGTAGCTCTTCCATCGCGCGGTGGTGCCCTAAATTCTTCTGCTCGTTACCGCCTGACTCTCTGTCGTCATAATCCGGGTCGGATACGCTACTTCCCCTAGTCGCGTCTCCATTAGCCGCTATGACGACTCTACATTCTCGGTTTGGCTCTGGTGCTTTGGAATTTGCTTCATCAATTTGTTGGCTGGTCTTCGTGCTTAGAGCAATCCGCTCCTTTAAATATTGATTTTATCTGGCCAACAGGGCTACAACATCTGCGTAAACCTGCTGGCTCTTCTTCAGTTCCTCAAGCTCAGCCATCAGTCGATGTGATTGGTTGGACCCCTGATTGGGAGTCCCAGCGCGTGCCACTACGGCCATGGTGCCGCCTTCCTCTACGGTCTGCACTAAAGGTGGCAGAGGTTCAGCTTCGGTTGCTGGCATTTCCAAATAGGGGTGAGTGCCCCTCTGCGGTGCTAGAGCCGCCGGTATGGTTTGATTTTGATCATTTGTTGGTGGCATTTCAAAAGTTGGAAGGTGCACGGGTTGGAATGTTCTGGATTCATCCACCCTTTCTCTTGGTTGATGAAGTTGATTCATGGCGCAAGTTTTGCTAGCCTCTGCAGCCTTCGGGACTACCGCAGCCGCACCGTACTTTGTCGCCGCTGCTCTGAGAGCCGCTGCTGCAACTGAATTAGCGTTCATAGGTGAAGTGATTTCCGCAGTATCTTGACTTTGACTGGTCATTTTAGCTTTGTCTCCTTTCTGCTTGCTTCGGGTGATGACCGGGGTTGTCCTGGGTGTTTCTTTTGACAAAGCTTTGGATTTTCCTGCTTCCTGCGTCTTTTCCATCACGGGTCCTTTTGTCGACAATGAAATCTCGCAGAAACTCGTCTTCTTTACTCACAATACGTTCTTTCTGCACAAGGAATTTCAAACAAAAAACGGGAATATCCGCGTGAATCGGGTTAGTTGGCGAAATATCTTCTTCCAGGAGAGGATTAATACACACGAGTTACAATACACGGGTTAAAGTTTTATTAAAGGAGATCCTTTTTAAAAATGCAAGTATAAAAACTACGAAAACCCCCCAGAGAGACGGGTTCGCACGAGATCTAAAGAAAATCGTAAATCCACGGATTAAAACAATAAATCTTATCGAAGATAATAGGTGGGTTTTTGAATACAATACAGTTAACAAATGATCTATACGGTCCGAGCTGATAAATCAGAGCAATCATATGCCAATTTAAAATGAAATCATAGGACAAGATAAATCTTTTACCGGGACGAAGTCCCTGTTTCTAGCGCCAAATTGTGAACACACAAATCACGAAGGCATCCGAATGCTCACAACCAATCATCGTAATCTAGAGAGATTTGTGATGATGATATCCTAGTGTTGATTCCTTGGCTCAAAACCTTCGGGTTTATCATAGCCTCATCTAACAACTCCATGCGAGGCGTTTGCGCACGGGATATATGTAAAAACAAAGAAAGCAAAACGTATAAGTAAAGATCCATGGGGTCAGACAAATATAAAGTGTTGAAATGTAAACAAGACCGAGGTTTACGTGGTTCAGCACTAAGGCCTACGTCCACGGGGTTTGTTGTTTTACTATATTCTTCACGGTTACACGAGTAGTCGAATGACTTTTGGGTTTACATGTTTCTCTCTTCTAAAGGATTAACTTACACTTGCAATCTCTCTCTCTCTCCTTCTCTTCCTGATTTTTACGATCCCCTTTCCTCTTGGTGGAGAAGGGGTATTTATAAGGTTAGAATGTGGGACCCATCTCTGAAGGCCGTTGAAACCTTATCTTCTTGTGTTCTTGCGTCTATCACGCAGAGGTCTGCGTTTGCCCCTTGATCCCGCAGATATATCCTCGCTCGTTCCACAGGTTGATCGACACGTACACTGCTCAGAGTGTTTAATGCGGGTAGTTGAGAGGTATGCTCGTGTCAGACAAGTGTCTTCTGCCCCTGTCACGTCCGTGTCAGCTAACTTTCTCTCCACCGTTGATCTTAGCTTCTTTTGGGGATGAGATAAAGTAACTCCTCGGGGTTTATTCGGTGTTTCGCAGCGCATCATGTTTTGATGTCTTGGCCTGCATGCTTTCCACGTATCTTTTTATATACACGTGTCTGATAGTGAGATATATGTGTACACAGTTTCCTTATGGATTCATTATGGTTGATACCATTTCTAACTCCTCAACCTTTTGCACTTAGTATAATTCGCCACCTCTTATAGATAGCTCTGATTGTCTTGATTTATTGGTTGCAATCACTTATTTTTTTTCATGCTTGCAGATGGCACAACAAGCTTATCCAGTGCCTTAAAAGAGACGACTGAGCTTTGAATTTGAAAGCCTAGCGGTGAGTATAATGGGGCTTCCTGGGTTTCATATATGATTAATAGGGTTACTTTAAAATTAATACAAACATTTTGGTCATAACTTTAAGCAAGTTTATTCTCTATCTGTATGTTTTTATTTTGGATTGTTTGTTTTACTTGGTATGGTTTTTCTATTCGAGTTTTTGCTTCTTACTTTTTTTCTTTATCATCAAGACCATCGAAAAATCATGCCTTGGTCACTGTCAGAGTGAGACACAAGAAATGTAGTTTTCTAACAATGCTCATGTCATCCAAGATAAGGTAAGTTTACTAATCATAGTAACGAAAATTTACAGTACGTTGAATTCTATTAATACTTCTCATATAACCAATGTAGATCTCCATACGAGACTCTAACAGTCTGCAATTCGGTGATCACATTTTGTTTGCCCGTTCGGTGGTAGAGAGGGAAAAAAAGAGTGAGTGGAAGGAGAGAGAGAAGGGCAATAATGACAAAGGTCCGTTATGGAGATCATATGCACAATTTAGAAGATATGTCAATTGGCTGATGGTTTCTTTTTGTATGCGAATTACTTACGATCCATCAGTTGATATCGTACCAGGAACTCTTAAGAGCGGTCGATGAATAAAAGGAAGATTAAAGGCAGGTAATTTCTGAAACCACCCTACTGCTCTATATATCATGTACATCTCTAACATAGTAATTTGATAACATCTGACAAACATTTGATTATAAACCACTAACCAATGTTCAGGAGCCGAGTACAAGGCGTGTCTAGCATTGGCTTGGACCTGTTTAGAAGAAAAAAAAGCAAACAAGGTACAGTGCTGGTGATATGTTAACAATGGCTGTATTTGGTAGCTATACGGTGCTGGGGAACGATCTGTTGAAGGATATCGACTGCTTTTAAGCCGATAAACTAGCAAGAAAGGAGGGTTCACGGACTGCTGCTGCTACTGATTTCATGTGGCTAAATGGTGATGAACGGAGAGGATCAAGAGGTTCTTCTCAGCTGGAATACAATAAGGATGATGGATGGATACAAATACTGTGAAGCCTGGGTTCAAGACATACATATAACAACAACAGTGGATATTTGGGGCTGGATTCGCGCCATGGAGTTCAAGGAGCAGTAATTGAAGATGGGTTTTGCATGGATCTATTGGATCAGTGGAGATGGATTTGTTTACAAGGGCGACGAACCAGTAGCGTTAATGTTATGATTATTACTTTTGATTCAGAGGTTTTGACCTAAAATTGGTGTTGGATGTGATGGCTGTTACCGAGGATTAAGAGTACAGTCAGTGATGGTGATAAGAAATGTGTGCTAATTTAGGTCATAATTCAGTTGGATTTGAGTTCAAGTTTAAGGAGAAAGGGAAGTGAAAAGATGCAAAGAAAAATGAAGTTGGGGTCGTGAGTTAATGACTGAAATTCAGCCTGAACAGAAAATTTAGGACTATTTCATCTTTCTCTTATCCATTTTCAAGGACTTCCTTTATAAATTAAATAAAATCAAGTTGTGTATTATCCGACAAAAATAAAGCTTACTTGGTATCATATGCATGTCTCTTTAATTTTAGCATGTCTTCTCCTGATAGAATCGTTATTAGATTTGCACGTTGATCCATAGTTGTCTCTCTTTGTAGTATCATCGTAGATATACAGGGTCAATGTTAAAACTTTCTGTTCACAGTATAAGATTTTTAAACTTTTGTATTTATGTGTATTTTCAGAAGTAGTCTGTCATTGCTTCTTTTGTCGAACCAAACATATATAATTGTCCACGATCTTTCACTAGCACTAAATATTTTTGTTCCTCTCTAATGCGGCGTTGTGTACAGGAAGCTAGAAATGTATGGACACGATTAAACTTTGATAGATACGTGGTGTTTGTTTCATATCATACAATTTTACAGGTTCGTAATTATTGAAATCCAATAGGGGAGGAAAAAAAATACTAATAGTCCATGCAAGGAAAGACCTAATAATTACACGGTGTGTAGCGCGGGTTCTTTCCTAGAACTTAAAACAGATACATGAAGAGATAAACTATTTGGATGTTTTCTTAGTACAATTTGATCTTTAGTGTAATGTTTTACAATTTTGATTAAAACCATTCACAAGCTTTACTGCATTAAAATTATGCACCAAAATAAAAAATCAAGAAGGGGCAACGCAAAGCCGCATGACACGAAAATGTATAATTCGATAGTTACATAAATACGGATGAACTTATAATTTGATGGTTACATAAATACTCAAAATATATACAATTCCAAAAGATAGAGTTACTCCAAATCAAAACTCCTAAACATGCATCGGGACGGGGCGAGGAGAAGCCGAGCCACACCAAATCAAAAATCTTAAGCGACGGGGCGAGGTGAAGCCGAGCCACACCAAATTAAAAATCCCAAGCAACGGGGCGTGGAAAAGCCGAGCCACACCAAATTAAAAATCCTAAGCGATGGGGTGAAGCGAAGCCGAGCCACACCAAATTAAAAATCATAAGTGACGGGGTGAGGCGAAGTCGCGCCACACCAATTTAAAAATCCTAAACGACGGGGCGAGGCGAAATTGAGCTACACCAAATCAAAATTCTTAAACGTTTCGCTTAAAACGATGTGGTAGCAAGCAACGTGCAACTTACGAAATCAAAAATCCTAAACATGCATCGGGATGGGCGAGGCGAAGCAGAGACAAGCATGCATTGGGACAGGGCGAGACGAAACCGAGCCAAGCATGCATCGAGACAGGCAAGGCGACGCCGAGCCACACCAAATTTAAAATCCTATGCCACAGGGCGGGGCGAAGCCCCTCGAATCCAAATAAAAATGCACGACGGCGCGAGGCGAAGTCACATACAACATACCAAAAATACGGTTAAAAATAAAAAAAATTTATGATAAATGGTGTACGGATCCGCCTGGGCATAGCACGGGCACAAATCTAGTTAATGCTTTGATACGCCCACCCAAGATACCATCTAACCACCCATTGTTAAGAATATGGTTTCATGGGAAACAAATAATCTACGTAGAGATGAGTTTAAGTGCACGACGATTCTTGCAATAGATATGCCGTTCATATTTTCCTAGTTTTTAGGGGAGTTTTATTTTTTAATTCCGGTTTTAATCAAACACAATTAATGAGTTTCCTTATTTTTATAGTATTAGGTTATATATTTTAGGAAAATAATTATGACCAAATATTGACTACCTTTAGTCTCAAGGATCTACACCTATAAATACCAAAGTTTAAAGGTTGTGAGTCACAAATTACATTGAAGGCTAAGATAGAGAGCGGAATTTGAAGATTGGTTATTAAGGTTTTTAGAGTTGAGCTATGTGTTTTTTCTTTACCTTTCATGTTCTTCATTCATTGTGGTCCAAACAAAATTACTTTTCTAGCATCCTTCAAAGATTTTTGATTTTAGAGGAGTATTGATGTTTATGTCTTGATTTTTTTTTGTAGGAAGCATTGAGGAAAGACCATTCTTTCTTATTATTACAAAAGTTACTCTTATACCTCTTTATAAGTAAATCTAAATCCAATTTTTTTTTATTTCTTTTGTAATGATAATCGGAAAGAATTTATGTGCACAATCATATGGTTTTCGTTGTTGATTAGGGTGGAAATAACAATTGAAAGTAACAAAATACCAATTTTTCAAGTAACGATTCTTAATATCCGAATAACTAGGTGTCATTGCTTCAGGAAACAAAAAAACTAGGTGCCACAATTGAACTTTAGTTAAAACCCTAATATTTTAACTAATACTCCCTTTGTCTTTTTCTATTTGCCCTATATTTTATTTTGGTCTGTCTTTTTTATCTGCCGGCTCTGTTTATAAACTTATTTTCCCTTAAACTATCAAACATACCCTTTATTTTTCATAATTATTAAATCACTTATAAGATAAACTCAATCCAAAATCTTAAATAGCATCCCCATATATAAGGAAAAAAAATATATTCAATATCGTTCATATTAATCGTCATTTTTTTTAAATAAAAATATTTATAAACAACTATAAAATTCCTAATAAAGCTTCTACCTATTCATTAAAATATTTATGGACATATATATATATATATATATATATATATATATATATATATATATATATTAGTTTTAATTTTAGTAATCAAAACTAGTCATAAAAACCCAAGGTGACCAAACTTGTGATAGAAAAACCCCACTCAAAT